>NW_010260894.1:0-15094 GCF_000690775.1 Eurypyga helias
TGCTTCTGGCACTGGCCGGTTGGAAGCCTTGTGGGATAAAGGCTTTTCTTTGCTGCCTGTGTCTGCCGACTCCTATTTCAGTTAAAGGGTAATCTTTTCTAAATGGTGCTAAATTAAGCTAAATCCCTCCCTCATGCCACATAAGAGGATGAATCCCCGGTTTTCTAAAAACAGATTATTGTTCCGGCCGCTGTCCAGCCGACCTGTACAACAATGGGCTGGATTGTTTGTTGAGAGGACTGAAGCTTTGTGGTCTGTCTGCAGAACCTACTCATAACTACCCTATGAGGGAGGGTATGGGGAAGTAGAGGAGTTATTTACCACTTCCTTGTATTGCATTTGGTTTGAAACTTGGGATGTTTTGCTCACTGAAGTCCCTATCCTGGATGCGGTGGGAGATGACTTTCCCGCTGGCTTTGTGTGCTGGGTCTGGGCTGGCAGCCGTGAGCTCATCAGCCACTGGCCATGCACAGTGTTCAGCATTACAGTGAAGAAAACGGTCTAGGCAGCATGGGCTGGTTTGTTGTAATCAAGGCAACTGTGCGCATAAAACTAGTTTATTGTTGTTTGACACAAGGCTACTGCCACAACATAAATCAGTAGGAGGGGGGGTTAACTTTTGACCTCTCTTTTAGGATTGCTTATCTGGATTAATAAACATGATATGCAGCAAATCTCACCCTCGGGGAAAGGAGGGGACTGCCTATTGATCACTTGTTAGCATTAGACTTTTATGTCTCTTTCTAGGTGAACTACTGTGTCTGTAGGACAACCTGAAATCAAAAGTTTAGTTGCTTATAAATATGAGGATAAATCAAAAGTTTAGTTGCTTATAAATATGAGGATTTTTTTTTACTGGTTTTTAAATAAGAAAACGTACTTGACTAGTAAGGAGGGGAGGGGGCAAGAATGGGGGCACAAATTGGTGGCCAACTTATCAGTGAATGTGTGATTGTAAAACGTATCCAGTAATTTGCTTTTATTCTGTGTTTTAACACAAGTTCGGGGTGGGGGAGGGGCGAGGGGTGTCGTTTGGGGAATTTCAGTGGGGATGATTCCAGCAATAGGATCTGAAATCCTGTACTATTATAAATCATTGTGTTACAAAATTCTGTATTGTTATGTAAGATTATTGTTTGTCTTCTTCCTGTTCACTCACGACCAGATATATAAGCACGTGTAACATTCCTGCAAAGATCAGACCTAGTTTTGGCTTTCTTGATGTGCATACAGGCTCCAGGAACAGATGACTCCTGAAATACTCTGGTCGTCTTCCAAAGTGTAACAGGTGGTGGTTCTTGCTAGGATGCTGGCAGATGGGTTCAAATGTATAACCTCCGCAGGCAGGGAGATGATAGGTATGTTTGGATTATAATTAATGGCAACGAAACCTGCATTATGTTCCTACTAAATGTGAGTTCAGAACTTGAGGCAAGATGTGCTTTACTTGTTTTAAAGGCGGGGTTTCAGTTAGCAGATACTATCTGTAGCAAGTATTTAGAAAGCAGGCTGCCCTCATGTGAAGGGCCTCTGGCTGGAGATGTGGTAAAACTTTTAACAGACACCTCCCCCCCCTTGCCAAACAAAAACATTAGCAAAACTGAAGAGCTGGCTGAACAGCTGTGCTGCTGAAAAACGGTGTTCGAGTGAGTTCTTGCAGCAGTTAAAAAGTGAAGTTCCCTCACATGTCGAAAATCTGAAATTAAGTTTCCTGTATGCAATTTTTTTAAAGTTGATAATGACATTTGTTTCTTTTTAGTGGGTATGGAAGTCAGTGAGAGCACTGCTGAGGAATGTAAACATACCTCCCTGCTTCCGCTTTGCTGCAGTCTCCTGCCCTGCCGACATCAGGGGAATAATGAACTTGTGCGCACAAGAAAACAAAATTAGATCCATTCAGAGGAAGGAAAAAAAAATTTCTTATTATTTTTTAAACAGTACTTTGCCATCACTTCATTAGTACTGCTTAAAAAGAGAGAGCTTGAACCTTATCTCCTTTTATTGGGTTTCTGTGTATGCAGTTCTGTCTTGTGCTGTTTAACAAGTAATTTGGGGTCTGCTATTACTGGTCAGGATTTTAAGTTTATCATCATGGCTGTATTTACTGTATGCCATGCAAACCACAAAGTTCTGCACACCTTTATGCTGCGGACATACAGTCATACCGGATCTGCAGTAAGTAGCACTTTGTACCTAAGCTCACAGTTGGAAACAGTTACCCGTGGAACAAGACAGCAAAAATGAGATTCTTATCTCCTGAAATGATGAAGAACATGTAATTATTTTTAAATTTGTCTGGAGGGGGGAGAAAATCAGTTCACTATATGTACACACAAAGTCTTAGTTGGAAATTAATTCTTTAATGAAATACAGGATATATTTATGTTTTCACTTAGCTATAAACAGATGTATTCCACCAGCTATTTTAGGAGCTTTAACTGTGTTCTGCTTTCAAAGACTCCAAAATTCATTTACTTAATCTACTGCCTTTTATTTCTGAATATCTGGTGCTTTGGAATAAAGTAACAACATAGATTATTCAGGTTTCTTGTCTTTCATAATCTTGAACAGATTGCCAAAGCTTGATCCACTTCTTTCCTTTGTGGTGTGGTTTGCTTTTTTGTTTGTTTGTTAGTTTTTCAGTTTCTCACTGTGTAAATCCATCATGCTCTTTGAACATCTTATTGCTCTTCATTGGATCCTCTGTAGCACTAGTGTAATTTCAGGTTTCAGACCTTGGCTTTGGACTCCCAAAACAGAGGTTTTCAAGACATCCTTCTGGAACTTGTTGTAATGATCTATATTTTTGCTGATTTTTAACAGTAGTTAAACTGCTTTTCATGTGTATTAAATGTCTGCCAAGCAATGCTCTGAAGAGTTTGGTAATTTGATATTTTCTGCAATATTTTCCTGCAAGTTTCAATGTTTTGATGCAATTTTTTACTTTGAAGATACTTCCCTCCCTACCACCAATGATTTACTTTTTCTGTTGAGGTGTTTCACAATTCAACCAATAATTTAAGTCTGCATGAGGTTACTTTTCTGTGTACATGGTTGGGAACAGACCATGTTCACAGGCCATCTTTGGGTTTCTGAGATTACATCTGATCTGGAGAATTCAGAGTGTATCCTGATTTCAGACACTGAAAGGTCTGATAAGGTAGCTAGGTAAGGTGTCTCCTCGTGCGCTGGGAGCAGCTCTGTCTTGCAAGTGATGAGACTCAATTCGCTTCCTCCCCTCCCCTAGGAAAAGCTTAAATCTGTCCTGGTGGAACCGAGAAGCTTCTGTATGAGAAAAGTCTATGTTTTGTCATGTTTTACACTATTCTTTTTGAAAAATTTTAGAATACATAACAGGCTTTCAATTTCAATTGCTCTCAGGTAGCTTAGACCTTGCATAAAAGTAGGTTACTATTCAGTCCTCTTCCTCTTCTTCCACAAACTGCAGAATTACTGACTCTACATCCACAGATGTAGAAATGAACATTCTGTGTCTGTCCTTAAATCACATTCTCCTAGTTAGCTACTTGGCAATGGCAATGGAAGTGGCGCTGTTTTGCCAGGAGTGGAAGCTGAGGTGTCCTCATTGCCAATGCCATGTTGTTTGCCTCCCATCAGATGGAAGGTGTGCACTTTCTTACTCTACAAAAAAGATGTGTTATGCTATACAAAAAAGATGTGGACAGGCTGGAGAGGGTACAGAGAAGGACAACAAGGATGATCCCAAGGACTAGGAAGCCTGCCATCTGAAGAAAGGCGAAGGGAACTTGGTTTGTTCAGCCTTGAGAAAAGAAGACTTTACCACCATGTTGCAGTATTTAACGGGTGGCTACAAAGATGATGACTCCCCTTTTTACAAGAAGTCACAGAGAAAAGACAAGGAGTAATGGGCACAAGTTACTCCTGAGGAGATCCTATTGGACACAAGAGGAAAACTTATTCCAATGGCTGAATGTTCTCATTGTGAAAAATCTTCCCAGGGAAGAGGTGGATTCCACAGCATTGGGCACTGAGATTTCAGATTTTGATAATCAAGATGGTACTGGGCCATCTTGATTAGACTGTGCTTTTGCCAAGCAAGTTTGGACCAGATGATCCTTGAGGTCATTTCCAACCTGGTATTCTATGACTCTATGATTACACGTATGATCTGACATTTACATGCGTGAGGGCAAATCTGCAGTGTGTCTGGTGTGATTAGTGGAATCACGTCCATGTAAACAAACTGTGCCTAGTAAACTCTGGGACTTGAACTTTCAATGCATGGATCATGCTGACTGGTCTGTCTCTTACTTGCTTTTAAAAATAAAAGGGATTTGGAAAGCCATTGGGAAGATGGGTATTTTTTCCACTGACATCTTTTGGTGGAAGGAGGAAGTATCTAAATGAACTAATTCTGCCAGGCAACTCATTTAGACACGTTCTAACTCATACCTGGCTGAGAAATTGGCCAGTTTTGAGGAATGGGATCTTTGTTTTTTCTTGTTGGTTTTAATTATGGTGTTTAGTGCAGTTTCAGCAAAGACCAGTATTTCCAGCTGAAGTGGCAGAATAATTTGTTATTTGATGTTTGTATTTATGGGACTAAATTTGAAGAAGACATCCCCTCCTTTGTAAATATGGGGAAGAGCAGCTCTGAAAAGTAGCTACCAGACGTAATCATAGCTGTAGCCATCTTTGTGCTGGATCTCTGGGCATGCACTGTTTATTTCCTCCTGAAATCAGGACTTTGTGGCCTCTGCCATGGACTTTCTATGATTCTGTTGATTTTAATTTACCCTCTCCTTATTTCCTTGTTTCCACACTAACTGGTTTGTCACTTTTTTTCTGCTCACTTATCAGGGGCTTAAGACTGCAAAGCTCATGTGGAAGGGCTTTGTGTTTTTGATGATTGCCAGCTGATTGCTGTTACACAAGATTATTCCTGGTGTAGCTACAGTTTATAAATAGAAATCCAATACCTACTTAAAAATTCTTTACTATTTTGTGCATCCTGCGCTTCTCTCCATGGTTTTTGTGTGTTTTGGATTCTAGCTTGTAGCTTCCTTGGCTGTTCACCTGTTCTTACTGTTACCTATTTGTGTTTCCAACAACCTTACTCCCTTGCAGTTCAGGCAGTATACATACCATACATAAGCTGCAGTGTCTTACGGCACTCCGTTTGGATCAGTGCCACTCCGCTGTATTGTCAAGGAGGAGGTGCAGCAGTAGGAAGACTGCCTTTGGGCTATATTTGGCTGCTGATCACTGTGGTCATCCGGGCTCCTGTCACAGGCATCTTATGTTCAGAGCACAAGCTGGGTATTGTCTGTAGTGAGTGACTTCACATTGCTTCGGTTTTGCTTTTGCAGCAGCTCTGTGCTAGTGAACTCCTTTGTGTTAACAATGGCAATTGGGGTTTTTTTGTGTGTGCATGTTAGATTAAAGCCTTGTGAGGAGAGTTCTACACTTTAGGGTAATAGATATATTGAAAAATCATGAGACTGTTAAATTGAGATTTAATTGAAGAAAATAAATTGGCCAAAGGGATTGCAAGATTGTATAAAGCAATGTGATTTCAGTTGTTTGGAGAGGCCTAATTTAAGGAATACCCAACGTTTTAAACACAAGAGCCTTGCATAGCTGGAAGAGTGTCAAGCACTAAAGGATTGATGCTTTTAATGGAGATCTGTAATTCATAGCAGCAGGACCTCTGCATTCACAGCCTGGGAGTGGTAATTTTTTGTAATTCTAAACAACACATGATGCGTATTAAAATCATTAAGAGCTGAAGAATGAGGACTTTGTTTTGATAAATTTTTTTAGCACCACCCAAAATTGACATTTGTATTGAATGAGGCTTTCTGGGTATGTTCAAGTTGTCTGACTAAAACCAGCAACAGTACAAAAAAGTGACAAGAAGTCATTACCAGAATGGTGTATCTGCAAAGCTGGGAAATATTTGAAATGTACAGAGTGCTTATTTCTTTCTGTGATACAAACCGAATCTGCCTGTGTAGCATGTAAGAAGACTTAGGTATCTGTTATGATACGGCCTCTTTTCTGTACTAGTTTTTATCAGCCTAAATCTTTACTATCTTCCACTTATATTCCTGCAAATGAAAGCAAAATTTAAGCCCTTGATGTAAAATTTAGGACAGGTCGTGGGAACAAAGTGGGACTTTGTTCTAAAGTTATGTTTTTGAGACAGCAATTATGGCTGTAAATAGCAAGAATGGTATTTGTCAATAGTTAACTACAAAGGTCCTTAAATTGCTACTCTGGGACCTTGGAGTTATACAGTAGGCAGATGAAAAATGCCTTTCACTTGTACCATGACACAGCTAGTTAATGTGTAGCTCTGACATCCATCTAGAATTCATGAAGAGGGGAAGCAGGCTATCCATGCTCTAAAAAAAGACCCGGGTTTTGGTTGGAAATGCTAAGATGGTTAAGATTACGAATGCTTTTTGTTCTGCTTCATGCAGAACTTTGTGGTTCCTTTTGATGTGTAACATGTTAAGGGGCTGAAGCCTTGATGTCAAAGATATGAAAAAATGGGCTTCTGTTAATGTTGATTTCATCATTGGTATTCCTAAACAATTCTTTAAAAATCTACAGAATTGCAGTTGTTTGTCGTAATTGAAGAACCCAGTGTTAATGAGCAAAGCCCAGTGCTGGAAGGTTGGATTGTTTGTGATTGCCTGTGTGAAAACAGGCATTAAGCCATCTCTTGATATTTGGTCCCAAATGTGGACATCTTTATCGCAGACTCCACTTGAGTAATAAAGTCTGAGGCCTCTATGCAAAGTAGGTCGGTACCTGATTATCGTTCCTCAGGTAGTTGGAACATGAGGATCTGGAAATTCAGTGATTGTGTATCTACAAAAGAGAGGAAAACGAATGGGAAACTGATTTTATATATATATATATATATATGCATAGAACAGAATAAGTATTTACTTTCTAGCTATTCCAAAGACTGGACCAGGGACATAAAAAGAAGCAGGAATCTTTCTGATGATAGTAATTGTCATTCCTTAATTAGTAAAACAATAGGGCACTTGAAAGAATCTGCATAAGGTGTCAAAGCAGCTTTTGGTACTGTCAAGTGTGGGATTTGGGGACTGTGGGCTTGCTTATAAAAGTGGAAAACAAAAATGAACTTCAATCATGAGAAGTATGAGAAATATTTCAATGTTTGGGGAGAAAGACGCACTTGCTTTGCTACTGATGCAGCGTCATGAGAATTTGGTGATTTAGAACCCCTCAGGTGGCTACGGAGCAGTAAGACATCGCAGGATAACTGGGCCCGGGTGCAGTCTCTTGGGTACAGTGGATGCTGCCTGCATCCTACCCAAGGGGTAGGATCCATAATAGCTTCAGCATGCATCTGATTGTGTGCAGGGTCTGTCTTTTGTGCTGTCTGTCTTAGAAATCCTTCTGTTCTTTCCACCTGCCAGCGAGAGCAGCCTATGATATTTCTTTATTTTGGCAGGTATTCGGCTCTGAAATAAGCAGTGACTGCTGTCACCCTGACAGGGCTGTGTAAAAATAGCTACCAGCGTGTTTGGGATGTCATGTGATGGGGCTGCTTTCTCCTTGCCTGCATGGCTTGCTGGTGGCACCCGTGGGGAAGGATGTGGCTGTAAAGGAAGTTTTCGCTCCCTGTTTGCCAGCATTTAAGTAATGCACCAGTGCTTTATTTTCTCGTGTATTTTGTAGTTCTCTCCTCCCTAACCTTTCTCTTTCCTTCAGAAGTGTCTCACGGGGCTGTGTAGATTGAAATGCGGTTGTCCTCCCTTTTTTTCTAATGCTGGAAAAAGCCTGTCTTTTGAGTCATTTCTGACAGTGGTATTACTAGCAGTTAGACATCTGAGCACGGTGTTAAGTACCCCAAGAGCACTCCATCTAGCTGTAACGAGCATTGATTCAGCAGCGTGCTTCAGATTCAGTGGTGCACACCAGTGACTCGGCCATATACGCTACCACAGCTGGCAGTTGCTCTCTACTGTCTGATGGTAGAAATTGTCATACAAGAAGGCTGGAGGTTTTTTCACCTTCCCTTCTTGCTTTTTAACTCAAACCTTAAAAAAAAAAAAAAAAGGCCCAAAAGTGTCTGCCTACTGTTTATTTTTTTAAACAATATGCAGCCATAATGGGCAATGATAATTGGATATGCTGCAGTTAAGCGTGAAGTGTGTGAAGCCTGAATGTAGGCTGCAAGCAAAAAAGGTGAAATGGAATCTAGAGACTCATCTTGAGTTTGTTGTGAATACTGGACACAAATGATTATGCAATTGTAGTTGGATTAAATTCTCTAGGCCTTTGCTTTGCTGAGAGAGATGGTTTAGTGGTGGACAGATACGGTTGGACGGGATGATCTCTAAGGTCTTTGCCAACCTAGTGATTCTATGATTCTATGATTCGGTTCTAAGTGGCAAATAAACTTTGCTATTCAGGTGTAAGGAGCTTTTAATGAAAAGGCCGTTAAGATAACAAGAAAAAGTCTGCTTATGCAGTGCAGAAATCTCTACTAATGGTATCATAAAATAGTTTGGGTTGGAAGGGACCTTAAAGATCATCTAGTTCCAACCCATGTTTGATAATATTCCTTGTGCAGTTTTGTGTGTGTGTGTGAGAATAATTGAAGACCACTAAAACTAAAAGGCCTGACCTGTAGGTTGGGATTTTATAAAGCTCCCTGTGTACAAGGTGAATGAGCAGCTGAGCTCACAAGAGCACAGCCAACTTAACATAAGCAGAAAGCGATTCCATTTACCATTCAGCATCCTTTACTACTTCAGTGTAGTGTGCTTAGGTATTTTAAATAATTAGCCTGAGGGTTTTTTTTTGTTTATTTTATTTTTCTCCAAGGTGCCTTCTGTCTTGGTTCATTCTGGTACTGACAACTCACAGGTATTTACATGTGCTGGACCATGTTTACACGACCGTATGTCTGACTCCTTGTGGACCAGGGGCTGTTCATAAAAGTCTCTATTATTGTCACACCAGAGGAAGCCACTGTGCTGTTCAACAGGCAGCAGGGTAATGAGCTTTACACTAAATAGTTTCTGCAGGATGCAACTGACTTCCTCGTGTTGATCCTTCAGTGGGTGTGCCCACTCAGCAGGCAAGCATTGTTCTTAGTCAGGATTCCTCATACATGAGGTGCTAATGTCCATTAACTATTGTACTGAAAAAAAAAAAGTGATTACTGCAGAATTTCATGCTTACTGCTAGCTTTATAGATAAAAGTTCATTTATTGTGGAGTAAAACCTTCCACAGTGTACTAAGTCTCAGTGCCGTAGAGAATGGAATAAGGCTTCTAACGCTGCACTCTCTGCCTGTGGGCGGTCCTTTGGTTACCAATAATTAAAGAGTGAGTGGAAACTGCGTCTTCTCATCCCTAAATGCTCAGACTTGCTTACAGTTAAAACAATTGTCTCCAGTTCTCTAATTGCAAATGCTGGGCTGGGACAGAGGAGGTGGGCAAGGTAAAGTCTTAATTTCTTGAGACTGGGTGCTGAGCCAGGAAGCAGTTCCCTCTGTGCTGACTTAAATTCTTGGTTGACTTTGCAGAAGTCTGCAATTAACATAAGTTTCATAAGCAGTTTATGTTCATATTTAATAAGTAATCTTTCTTGTGTGAGCAAGGCGTTTTTTATTTTTATGCTAACTTTGTAGAAAAGCAGTTCATAATACTGCAGCAACATTTTCAGTTGTTAACTCATCATGCTGAAGGACATTCAGCAGGCTTTCTTAGGAGTAGCTGAGTAGCCTGATACCCTGAATTTCTGCAATGTCATTTTGTTTCCTCACAATTACAGTCTATTACTTAACAGGCACCTAACGATGAGGGACCTCTGCCGTAGGGTTGTGCTGCAGTGGTGCTCTGGGAGGAGTAATCCTGTTCCGACTCAAACCACAACATTTTATAGAAGGGCAATCTAGAATTATTTTGTGTAGTAAGTGGACTTGCACCAAATCATAAACCATGATTTTTAACAAAATCAAAGCCAGATAAGGGCTGGGGGTGTGCACAAATCTTCACCGTTGCATCATTTCTTGGAAGATGAGTTTGGTGACCATGTGTGGGGTGGGCTGGTGTGATAGGAAGTGATGTATTGTTTTGAAAAGCCTCATGACTTCCTTCTAGGTATGGGATCAACGGTGAGCTGGGGTTTGTGAATCTACTGCTGCTTAGCTGACGTTTGCATTTAGCCCCTGGGGATATTTGAGTCTAGGAGAAAGAGCTTGCTCCCAAACTTGTGGATAGAGCTGTCACAATGGTGAGGAGCAAATGAGAAGCTGAGGCCCATGAGGTTGTGCTGACACCCAGGCGGTGGTCTGCCACAGTCTGAGCATGGACTGAGGCTCTGGAGGAAACTGGTGTTGGTGCTGGGTTGGAGATCAGAGGCTGCCATGGCCGGACTGGGCCACTCCTGCTTCTAGCAAGACCACACATGTTTTCACTGCATACGCCCCAGACTGCTTGCGGAGGTTCAAATTAAAAAAAAAAAATTCTTGAGGGGGTGGGTGTGGGAATTATATTATTTCCATTTTGGTCTAATGTAGAGGACATAATGTGTCTACTTGCTTTTTCAGCTAAGTATAATTTCTCCTAACTTTACAGTCACACGTTTAGCAGGCCGAGATCTCATTTGATTTCTCTTTCATCCTCTTGTAGAAGTTTTTTTAGTGGTAACAGTTGTTCAGCTGTGGGAATAGTCTCGTGGTATGATACATAAGGCTAAATGGCACGTGCATTGGGGAAGAAATGGTGGTGCTAATGGTATTGAATTATTAGTTAATACATATCTCACTGCCAAGTTATGTTTGTACATTGAAGGTAAAGATGAGAAGGAATGCAATGCTGTCAGCAGAGGTACCTCCATGATGCATTTACTTAGTTTCCAGTGACTTATTGATCAGGCACTTGCTGAACAGCAGTGGGTATCTGTGTTTGATAGTACTTGATGGAAGTTTTCTATGAATTTTTGTAATACAGGCTGTGTGAGGCATGTACTTAAGATAACCCTATGTTGTCCTTTATGAAGTGTGTAATTTTGGTATGATCTTGTTGAGTTTTCAGTAAAGAGCTAACATTTCAAGAAGGAATGGGCTTTTTCTAATGTTTCTAGTGTCCATTACACCCTATGAAGGTTTATCACGTATCTCTTCAGAACTATTGATGGGCTTTAGTTAATTAAGCTTTGGTGAGCTGCCAGAGACGTAGGATTTATACTAGTCTTTATAGTACATATAAGTACTAGTACGTATATAGTATAGTATAGTACGTATATAGTATGTATTATATAATACTATTTATAGATCACTGATTTTGGTTTTCAGTTTTTAAAAATTATTTAATTGTAGGTAGTGCCTATATCAAACTTCTGTACTACCATTTTTACAGTGTTCCTGACAGTTGCTCAGCCTGAGTGTCTGCAGAAGAGTGACAGTGTAACAGGACACTGCTGTTCCTAGTCTATTTGCAGTCACTAATGGATTCCTATGCAAGGGAAGATAAGCTGCCCATTGGGTCCTCAACAGGATCAAACTGACATTGTGAACTGGGCTGTACAAATAAAGCATTCCAACAAATTTAGCAGAAGGGTTTAAAAGTCAGCAATTGATGAAAATTTCTGCAGTGGGATTGTGGAGATTGAGTTTTAGCTGTGCTTTGATACCCCAGTGGGCAGTGAAGGCCACCCTTTGCACGCGGGAGTAGAAATCTATAGTCTCTTTTGCTCTCAAACTACTAAATAGTGCTGATGTACGGCAGCATTTGCTCCTTATCCCACCCACCTCCATCTATGGCATGGCAGCATCTTTATTTTCTCTGAGGCCTGGTCTTGAGCTGTGCAGATGTCTGCTTCTGGCAGGCAAGACCATTAGTTCATTGATCTGTTGTGATTCAAAGGAGAGAAAGATGTCTCAGGATAGCTTTTTTTTTTTCCTTCACCCGTCAGGCTTGAAATTATCCTGAAAAGAGGACATTTTTGCGTTGACTTCTGTATTCTCCCCTGCATCTTCCTGCCCCCACCTGCTGTCCTTTATTTATAAGAAATATGAAATATACATGCACCAAAACCCTCATTCCTCTAATTTAAGCTCCGCAGAATGCATTTGGGTCCTTCCAATTTTCCTTCCCTGCTACAGTCACAGTAATTTTTTTTTTTTTTTAATTAAAAAAAAAGAGAGAGAAAAGCCAGAGCTTGGATGAATGCCCATTCCAGTCGCTGAGAGCAAGTAGAGCAGCTGCTGGTTAGCCACTTGCAGGCAGGTTTTGAAGCCTTCGCTCCCCGGGTGGCTTTCCCAGGAAGATGACTGATGATGGAGGCAGCAGTGGGTTCTGCTGTGGTCAGGGGGGCACCATCCTGCTAATTGTCCCCAGGGCAGGACACTGGGGGCTGAGAAATGCTCCACGCTGTCAGTAAGTGTATTTTTGATGTCAGTAGCCTCATGTGCTTGTGAGTGAGGGAGAACACATTTTGGGAAGATAGGATGTGGATTTATAGCACGAGCTGTGAAAAAAAACTATCCTTTGCTTCTTTAGGGGCAGAGTGGGGGTGATGCCTGCCCTCCCTCACAGCTGGAGGGAAGAGTAATGAATGAAATACCTTGTGACTAATGTCCTTCGGCTTTTCAGTCCAAGCTCTCCAGTCCCTGTCCTTGGAAGTCAGAGCAGACAGTGAGGAGTACTGAAAGGGCTCTTGCTCACTGACACAGAAAAGAGAGCATGTGTACCCTGAGCCCATTTCAGTGCTCGTAGGGAGGAGCGTAAGAGATGTGGTGTTCTCTGCTAATCAACACAAAGCCTCTGAAGGGAAAAAAGCCTTGAATCTCTCTTAGTTGTTGTAAAGAACAACTGAAGGAAAATGCCTTGTTGAATTTTTTGGTCTCGTGATCTTTGTCCTTTCTGAAAAAAAACAAGACATCTTGATTAACTGCACCTTTTTTTTAATTGGGGGTCTGGATTCTTTATAATTTTTGATGGATAAACCTTTTTCACTAGAAGAACAGCTAATGGTAGCATCCTAAAAGGGGTAGTTTTTGCAAATTCTGCTTGATTTTCACCAGAGAAATGGCTTAAACATCTACTAGACTGCTCCCAAAATGAACAGAAGCACTTGTGTGTTTACTGTGATGGTATGTATGTGATACTGCTGTCTTGGTGCAGGCGTGCACACAGACATCGCTGTGCTTTTCAAACCTTTTTGAGAAAGGCAAGGGATTTTGTTCTGACATTTTTTTACATCACTTTTCTCACATATCTGTACTTGCTTTTCCTAGTCCATGAGTTTGAAATTAATTCCTTTTCTTATTAGCATGCCTCTTGGAGGAACACACTGTTCCTGTCTGCCTGTAGCTGTGCACAGTACTACAACGGTGCTAACATGCTTCAGCCCTTAAGCGTCTCTGGTTGAAAGCAAGGGTTAATACCTCATAT
The DNA here is from genome assembly GCF_000690775.1 of Eurypyga helias. Lineage (NCBI taxonomy): Eukaryota > Metazoa > Chordata > Aves > Eurypygiformes > Eurypygidae > Eurypyga > Eurypyga helias. Next base: position 13,437 of record NW_010260894.1, read on the forward strand.
TGGCTCAGCTGTTGAGTGCAATTAGCTGCATACAGCAGCGTTTCACTGCAGAGAAAAGGGCAGCATGGCATTTATTAAAGACTGCCCCTCACTCCTTGACATTTCAGCATCACATGTGGCTGGATGAGCAGCCTGGAAAATGGGGAGAAAAGCGCTCCTTGGCTGAATTCACGCCACAGGCAGACATGCACTGACATGTAGGTTTCACTCGAGCAGAAACCAGCATGTTGCCACTACACTGGTGCCCTAGTTTCCCGCATGGTTCCTTTATAAAAAGGTTAAAGGAGAAAAACATGCATACTTGGGTGTGTAGGCCTGAGGCAGTCAGTGATGACTTATTTCACTTCCAACTGACACTGCTTAATTAGAGCTCACTGCGATGAGGCCGCCTGTCTCCGGGGCGTTTGCGGTTGGGCAAGAGTTGCATAGTTTGCTGCCAGTGTACTTTACGGTGTTGGATTAATCCTGTTTTCGTTATGTTTTTCAAACCCCTCTTAATCTTCAAATTTTGAAGATTACCTTTTAATCTCAGAAAATTGGTTATTGAAGTAATTGTCTGAAGAATTAGGGAGGCTCATGAATAGCAGAAATGCATTGGTTTTCATGAGCATCATAGTGTTGTTTGCAGGACAGAAGATTGAATTGGAATGAATGCCATCAGAAGATGCTGAAGCACGTCAAGTGACAAGCACTTTACTGAGTCTTTGGACGTTACCCATAACATTTTTGCACTCTTTCTCCTCCTGAAAATGCACAGAAAGAAAGAAGTGTTATGGCCTATTTTTCATGAGGGAAGCTGAGACACAAAGAGATTAAAGGCTTTACCCAGGGTTAAGCATCAATGAACATGAGAGAAGGAATAAATCCAAAGCCTGCAGAGTCTCCTGACCAGGCAACCTTCAACTTCATTACACTGCCTCCCTACAAGCATATCTAAATAGAGAATTTATTCCTGCTACCACACTTGACCGCATGGGATTATCTAACTATCCCATCCATGCCTGGTCACCATGGCATGCCCAACATGACAGTGCAAAGACACGTGTAAATCCTTACGTACTGTTCTGCGTGTGTTACACTAAATGGAGACCCTTTTGTAGTTCAATGCAAGCGTTGATCATGCAGGTTCTCTCTCATAAAGCATGAATTTGTTAACTTGAGCTGTCAGTTTTGGTGGGATTTTTTGTTTTTTTTTTTTCTTCCCCTGTGCCATGTCAGAGGAGCTTAATGGTCCTGAAGTCTCTTACCTTGTACAACATTCAAAAGCCTTTTCTTAAAATGAGTTTCATCACTTAACGCGCTGTTTAGTGTAGCATTCTACCTGATACACTCCCTTGCAGCCTGCGTATGGGTATGTGAATCTTCACAGAGCTACTGGCTAGTAGTGCCTGGCTTATCATGGGGAAGCTCCTACGTGTTGTGCATGACAGCCTGACCCATCTGCAGGCCGATCTGTTTGGGATGGGATGCTGGGCAGGTCACTGCAGCCTGTGGGATTGCCCTTGCCTTCACGGCTGATGGCTGCTCCCGGTGCTGGTCCTGCGTGGTTTGCTGCACCAGCCTTCCTGTTGTGCCCCCCTGCCGGGTAATGGTGTGGGAAAGGGCTTCACACGTTTTAAGATTGTGTCGTCCCTACTCGGCTCAAGGTCCAGTTTCAG
>NW_010260894.1:15108-20648 GCF_000690775.1 Eurypyga helias
GCGGTGAATCGAGGGGTAGTTTAAAATAGCTGGTGCTTATTTTTCTCTTTGCACTTGAGCAAGAGGATTGTGCGGTCCCTGTGATGGTAGTGGAGCTGTTGTGTGAGGTGTCATGCTCTCCTCCTTCGCATGGTTTATCTGCATACCATGAAGAGGGTATGGGCTGCCTCAAATCTTAACAATGGTCGAACAGGATGGGACAGGCTAAGGAATCTCACCTTGGGCCAAGAGTGCCCAGAAATAATTGCTGCTTCATACATGTTTTATGGCCTTTATGAAACAAAGGGATGGTTTAGGCATGGGCAGGTGTCCATATCATGGAAACGTTGGAATTAAGAAAGTTTTAATTTCCGAACTAGGGGGGAATCGGTGCCAAAGGAGTACAGCTACAAGTGTCCAAAGAAACGCATAGTTTCTTTCTTCAGGAAAAAATATCGAAATTATACTTTTATGGTCCTGAAGTATCTAACTTGTACTCCTTTTGCATTAAAAAAAACCAAAAAAAAAAACCAAAAACCACCCAGAAAAAGCATGACTAGGTTGTTTTACAGTGCAGCATTGACGCTATTTTTTTGCTATAATTTTTGCATTGTGGGTTGGTTTGTGGTGTTTTGGTTGGTTTGGTTTTGGGGGTGGGTGGTTCACCCCCCAGCAGCTGTCAGTCTGAAGTTCTGTACCTGGGGATGAATGATTTATGAGAAGACTGCTTTCACTGCTGCTGCCTCCACTTCCTTAGCTCATGCTGCCTGATTTTCTGTGCTTATTAAGGTGGTCCCAATTCTAACGCTTTGCTTGTTAATAAGTCCAAGCTTTATTGCTGAATGAGGGAGCAGAATGGCAAGAATTGAAGTGGCTAAGAATAGTTTCCAGATGGACCCGCTGGTGAGGCTGCCAGGTAGAGGGGAGGGTGGGCAGAGGAGCCCCTCTGGTTCACAGCTGAGCTGTGATCTGCAAGGGCAGGAGTGGGTGTTGGGAGAAAATAATGCTGTCAGTGCTGCTCAGGCTGGATCTTGTGTGCCTCTAAATCTCCTGACTCAAGAGCTGTCAATGTTAACTCCTTTTCACATGAATTCACTTTGGAAGCAAACTGATTCTCAGCTGCTTCAGCAGTTGCCACACCTGAAGCCAAACTCTCAGCTTCAGTAATCCCTTTGGAACCTCTAGACCCCTTGGTTCACACCTTCCAGAGGATCCTATGTACCAAATCACAAAAACATTGAAAACAGCACATTCATGCCTGTAAACAAAAAGAAGTGCTGGTGATGTTAAATGGAGAGTGTCCCCTGCATTGCTCTGAGCCGTTCCACTGCCTTCATTTGCCCTGCGTTTTATCACTCAGTTTTGGTTTTTGGTTTTGGGTTTTTTTTGGGTGGGTCATATCAAAGGAGGATTTGTTGAGGGATGAGAGGAGGCTACAGCCCCTTCCCATCTGTGTCCAGTATGGCCAACATCTGGCCACTAGGTCTTGTAACAATACGTAGAGTTGCTGATTGGCTATTGATTTAGACACAGTTGTATTTATCCCTCTGGACTATGTGAGTTTAATACAGTTTTAAGTGTCTAGCTAACTAAGCTGACAGGCTAAATTAGACATTTATCGTCACATCTTTTCATCCCAGTGGCAGTGCACTGAATTCTAAATATAGGCTCCAGTGTGTTTTTACCATTAAAAACCCCCCAAAACCCAAACCTCACCCAACCCTGCCCCCCCAAAAAAACCCAAACCCTCTAAATAATTTGTGGCATGTCTTTCTAATCTGTGAGGGAGAACCCAGTGATCTTTATAAGGCCTTTGCATTTCTTCAAAAAAATGAATCCTTGTAAAATCTCTTGTGTAAGTCTGATGATCACACTCATTTAGCTCAAACAGCAGCAAGGAGCTTGGCCATCCTGGCTTATTCTTCTCTAGCATTGCCAGAGCATCCTTTCTGGTCTGCTATGGCTGGTGCTTTGGGGCAGGGAAATTGTACAGCTGACTTTTCTACCATGCTGCCCTCCTGTCTCTGAGGAATACAAAAAGGAGCCTGCATTGGAATAATTCATGCAACAGTAGACCCAGAAATCTGAACCTTGCAATGTGGTATCAAAACCTCATGTTTGGTTTTGGGAGGGTGTGTTTTCTTTTTTCTTTTTTTTTCTTGAATTTCAGTCTTCTAAAAGCATCAGGTCCTGTAGCACACATTCTTTTAGTGATACAAAATGCCTGTTTACTCTGCAGCTTCCCCCGGGCTGCTGGGAGTTGAACAGCAGCGATTCCGGTGAGATGAAGCAAGCCTCCAGTTCTGGAGTGATTCAGAGGGAACGTGAAGGAGCTCAGTAGCCTTGCTGGTGATAAGGACTTCTGTCTCAGAGAGGCAGCTGAGCTGGCTGTTGTTGGAAGGAGATGAGCATTTTCTGGGGCTGGGTTCATGCACCTCCACGCACCCATCCCCTCAGTCATGCCAATGCTGCCGTCAACCCAGGTCACCCAGCTGAAGGAGCTGGGAGCAGAGAAGGACTGAGTCAGTGGGAGCGCAGGATTAGGTCATGCTCAAAGGATTATGATCTTTATGGGAGCGTGTGAAAATGCTTGTTTCACTGCAGCTTTAGGCCTCTGATACAAGTTTAGTCTGTTCATTTAAGGGCTTTGAGAAGCTGTTAATCAAAGAGCTGGTCTGTAAACTGAAGAATGCATGAATGGCCACTTTATAAGAGAATTTAAAATTAAAATGTATGAATACAGTGCACAAAAGGAATATAATACCTCCTCTTATTAAATTCCTTTCTCCCTGTAAAGGGGTGTCGATCTCTTTTGAGCAGTGTTTTTGCACTTTGCTATTGCTATTTTAGATCATTATGGTCATAATGAATTTGTTACTATGTAATGTATATGTTACTATGTAATGTGCAATGCTTGCTGAAGCCACAGAAAATGTCTATTTTGAATGTGATAAGCAGAAAGAAGTAGGAGCCTAACTGTTGCTATAATTTTTTAATTAAACTCAGACTGACAATGCAGAAACACAAATATTCATGTAGCTTTTAGTGCTAATTAATCTTCTGATGAATATTAACATATCCTGATTGGTTTAATGTTGATGAGATGTATTGATAATTAAAATGAAGTGAAGTGACTAGGAGCAAAATACGAAAACATGGGATTTTCATGTTGGGGGTAGGAGAATACCAGTATTGTATGATACCATTTGAAAACTGCTTGCAAAGGTAATTGTAGTGTCTGTTACCTGGCCAGCTATTCTGATGAGGAATGCTTTTCAGAATAAGATGAGAGGCATATTATAATTCAGATTGCAATTTGGGTTTACACACAGCTCTTCAGAAAAGCTGCAGTCTTCTGAAGGTAAAGCTGCCCTATACAGATTAAACTCCCCCAAATGACAGAATCGGGGAGAAAGGGGCAGGGGAGCTAAAGGCTGGGGAGAGGTGGGGACTGAGCAGGAGACTTCTCATGCAGACGATGCCCTTCTGTGGCCATTTGTCACCATGGGCCTGTTTGCAGGATGGGTTTTCTAAAGTATCTTGTCCTTTGCTTCTACACTTGCATGTTGTTACTGTGTTTTATGTGCAAAAATGACCAATGTCTTGCTGGTACTTTCATCCCAGTGATCTGATTCTACGTCCTGTAGCAATGTACTGTGGTTTATTCTTTATATTTTTATTACAGAATCACAGAATGGTCAGGGTTGGAAGGGACCTCTGGGGATGGTCTAGTCCAACCCTTCTGCCAAGGCAGACTCATCTAGAGCTGATGGCACAGGAATGTGTCCAGGCGGGTTTGGAATATCTCCAGAGAAGGAGACTCCGCAACCTCTCTGGGCAGCCTGTTCTAGTGCTCTGGTACCCTCAGAGTAAAGAAGTTTTTCCTCAAGTACAGGTGGAGCTTCCTGTGCTCCAGTTTGTGCCCGTTGCTCCTTGTCCTGTCACTGGGGGCAACTGAAAAGGGTCTGGCCCCATCCTCTTGACACCCGCCGTTTCAATATTTATAAGCATTGATGAGATTCCCTCTCAGTCTTCTCTTCTCCAGGCTAAACAGACCCAGCTCTCTCCACTTTTCCTCAAAAGGGAGATGTTCCAGTCCTCTCATCATCCCCGTAGCCCTCCTCTAGACTCTCTCCAGTAGTTCCTTGTCTTTCTTGAACTGAGGAGCCCAGAACTGGACACAGCACTCCAGATGTGGCCTCACCAGGGCACAGTAGAGAGGGAGGATGACCTTTCTTGACCTGCTGGCCACACTCTTGTTATTGCACCCCAGGATACCATTGGCCTTCTTAGCCACATGTGCATATTGCTGGCTCATGGTTAACTTGCTGTCCACCGGCACTCCCAGGTCCTTCTCTGCAGAGCTGCTTTCCAGCAGGTCACCCCCAGCCTGTACCAGTGCCTGGGCTTATTCCTCCCCAGGCACAGGACTCTTCACTTGCCCTTGTGGAACTTCATGAGGTTCTTCTTCACCCAACTCTCTAGCCTGTCCAGGTCTCGCTGAACAGCAGCACAGCCTATCAGCCACTCTCCCAGTTGGGTATTGTCAGCAAACTTGCTGCGGGTACACTACGTCCCTTTGGCCAGGTCACTGATGAATATGTTAAACAGGACTGGACCCAGGACCGACCCCTGAGGAACTCCGCTAGCCACAGGCTTCCAGCTAGACTCTGCGCCACCGATCACAACCCTCTGAATTCTGCCATTCAGCCAGTTCTCAATCCACCTCACTGTCAACTCATCTAATCCACACTTCCTAATCTTACCCATGAGGATTTTATGGGAGACCATGTCAAAAGCCTTGCTGAAGTTGAGGGACTCAAGTTGAGCCACTGCTCTCCGCTCACCCACCCAGCTAGTCATGCCATCATAGAAGGCTGCCAGATTGGTCAAGCATGATTTCCCTTTGGTGAATCCATGTTGACTACTCCTGATAACCTTCTTTTCCTCCAGATGCTTGGAGATGACATCCAGAATGAGCTGTTCCATCACTTTTCCAGGGATGGAGGTGAGGCTGACTGGTCTGTAGTTTCCTGGGTCCTCCTTCTTGCCCTTTTTGAAGACTGGAGTGACACTGACTTTTTTCCAGTCCTCAGACACGTCTCCTGTTCTCCAGGATCTTTCGAAGATGAAGAGTGGCTCAGCAATAACATATGCCAGCTCTCTCAGCACTCATGGGTGTGTCCCATCAGGGCCCATGGATTTGTGAGTGTCAAGTTTACCTAGCTGATCTCTAACCTGCTCCTCCTTGACCAAGGGAGAGCCATCCTTACTCCAGACTTTGTCTCTTACCTCCAGCATCTGGGATCCCTGAGGACCAGCCATGTCAGTAAAAACTGAAGCAAAGGCGGCATTCAGTACCTCTGCCTTCTCTATATCCTCCATCACTAGGGTACTGTCCTCATTCAGCCACCAGGCTACATTTTCTCTAGTCTTACTTTTGCTGCGGATGTACTTGTAGAAGACCTTCTTGTTGTCCTTAATGTCCCTTGCCAGTTTTAGTTCTAAGTGGGCCTCAGCCTCCCTCACTGCATTCCTTGCTGTCATGGTTTAACTCCGGC
>NW_010260895.1:0-37576 GCF_000690775.1 Eurypyga helias
CGGTCTCTGGGGGTTTAGTTCTCTGGCCGCGGAGCCAGAGCGTTTTGCCGCACATCAGCCTCAACCGCCCCAAATTAAGGCGGTAAAACGCACCCCGATGCGCATTATTGCTCAGATTCCTGCTCAAACTATCATCCCAGGATTTTTTTTATCATAACTTAACTCTAAAAGAAATTCCATGTTTGCTCCCCAAACCATCCGCAGTTACTAACTGCAGCGCTTTGCAATAGGCTCTGTGCACAAGAAAAGGCTCGGTCAACATACAGTTATAAATCTGGTACGTTCTAGGAAAATAATTTTCCTAAACTTTTCCGATCGGTTTCTTAGCAAAACCAACTCATTTCTAAAGCTGTAATTCCTCCACAAGTTTATCTGGAGTGGAGAAAGGGGGTGATTTACCCTCCTTCTTTTGTCCAGGAATGCGGGATAACCTATTTTTAAAAGTTAAGTATGAAAAGCCAAGAAAGAGCATTAAAAGTGCGTTTCAAACTCTGGCGCTCTGGGCAGCGGAGGTGCTGGGGCGCAGCCCCACCAGCCTGTTCAGCGTCTGCAGCCTCCACGCAGAGCAGAGGTTATTCACATGGCTGTTCGAGAAACTCCATTCATATATCTGACTACCTGGATTTGAATAGAAACCAGACAGCAATTCTTTCGTCCCAGCCACTATTCGCCCCGCTGGACAATAGAGATTTGTTAGCACACAGGCACAAGCCCTGGGACACAAAGCTGGAGGCAGCAGAGATGGGGGCTTCAGTGCACAGGAAATTACAGCTTTTGATGCACTGTTGGCAGGTCTGCCGGTTCAGAAAAGCAACATGACTGTGCCATGTTTAAGAGCTCCTTACTGCCATTTTTAACCACCTAGAATGTCATAAAAGCTTTATTGTCACAGTACATAAAATCATGAAGTCCATATGGTTACTTTTCAGCTGTGGTCGCTGCCCTGTGTCTGGAAGGCAGAAGCATGATCTGGCTGGTGACTTTAATGCATTTGGGGGGGGGCGGGAATTGAAAGAATTTGAGGACAGAAAACCTCAAAGTGTTTCTAAAGGCAGAGGTTGGTTACTGAGGCAGCTGATGTCTAGCCTGAGATGTGGTGTTGTTATAATGGGCTTCATTTTAAGGGTGGCTGTGAGGGGACGAGGCTGGACAGCCGATTTCATCCTAAAAGGTTCAGTAAACTGACTCCGTGCATTTCCTGTATCAGTTGTGTAGGAGGACATGATTCAAGTTGTGTCAACTTGGCAAATACCAAAATAAATAAGAAAAACAAAAAGCATTCAGTGTCTGGTGCCTCCCGTTTCCCCCTACTTTTTTCCCCCCAGTCTGGAGTTAAAATGAGAACTCCTCGGAGACTGGGCTTTAATCCGCTGATTGGAGCCAATGAGCAGAAATTATCAAGATTAGAAAACCAACCGGCGGGTTTTATTAGATGCAAAGCCTGCCCCTCGCCGTGCGCCGCAGCTCGGGGCGGAAGTCGGGTCGGTCTTTACCCGAATGGCAGGAAGGTTTGGGCTGTTCCTCCTCCTTTTCCATAATTTTCTTTTTCCCCCTAAATCTCACCTATCAGTTTAGCAGCAGATAAAATGCCCAGTGAGACCTAAGCGTGCCCAGGCCCATGCAGTGTTGGAGAGCGGGCAGCCGCGGCTCTGATGCCGGTACCCCGCAAGCACAGCGGGAATGACTGGGCTCTTCCCCACCCGGGAAAACAAGTGAAAGTGACAGTGGGGATGCATGGCAGTTGGGAGATGTGTGGTTTTGTTACGATCTGAAGAGATACAAAGTATCCTAACATAGAGACAACAAAGGTCCGGCTGTTTGCTTCTCTTCAGTGTGTTTTTGTCAACACAATCCTTGTGACCTCGGGAAAAGGGAAGAATTTTAAAGTGAGGAAAATGGGTCCATCTTTCAAGGCATCTGGGAGATACCCAGGAGGACTTGTGCTGATGCTCTGCACCAGCCTAGGAGGCAGAAGAGGGACTGGCTTCCATTGCTCCTTTGAGCAACACAGCTGGGGGGGGGAACACTGGATGACTAAACCAACACGATTTTTAAAAAAGTTAAATCCTCTCTGAGGTGCTACTTGTAAGATTATAACAAAACATCTGTACATTTGAGGGGCCAGCTCGTATAATTTTCAGCTGCTGTTTCAGGACATCAGAAATACAAATGTGAATGTAAATACTTTTCACAGGAGTTGTTTCTGTCTGAATAATTATATAATTTCCTTGAATTCTCTTCCTGATGTATTACAATGGCTTGGGTGTATTGCTTCTCAGTACAACTTAGGTGATAAGAATCAGGCTAGATTACAATCAAGCTGTTGATTTTTAATTTTTTTTTCTTGCTGGTACTTAAAACCCAGAAGGCCCTACCTAAAATAAGCCTTTGAGCAAAAATATTACAAATTATTTTTAATAAAGGTTAAGGACAGGGGTGGCTTCACCTACAAAGCACTTTTAGATTAAACACCATGGTATTCTTAAAATACAGTAACCTTTTTCTGTTTCCTCCAGGACAGCTACCTCTCAGTATTCATCTGGCAGCTGATCTTAAAATCTACCCCTTGAAAATGCTGCCTAAAAAAAAACAAACAAAAAAATATGCCGGGAAGTTAAATTCTGCTCTTGCAATTAGACCTGAGAGTTTGAATACCTGTAAAGCATATCACTTTGAATGAAAACCAGACCATTAGAGGTTGGCAAAAAGAGCTTCTGCGTAATCAAAATAGCCATAAAAGGAATGTCTGGACATAACCCGCCCCCATAAACATCTGCATACTCAGCTCGGACATGGGAATAATCCCGTGGTGCACACAAGGATGCTGATGGCTGCTCTCATGTGGTCGTTTGGGGTTTTTTTGTTTTTAAACTGCGCATAAGAATATCAGGCAATTCAAAAGTCAGTTTTCCCAACTCCAGTTATGGCCGTTCCCACAGAAAGTTTATAAACTCACAGAAAAAGAAGAAACCTGTTAACCACTAACAGACTGGGAAGTTGCAGCCGATGCAAAAGACCAACACAGCTCTAATGTGACTGTACATGAATATGCAGTATTGCATTACAGGGCTAGTGGCTAACAAAAACGCATCGGGTGTGCTGAAATCCAGCAACACACTTGGCAATTTAACAAAAAAATGTGGAATCCAAAGAATTTCATTTTATCTCAGTAATAGTCAGCAGATGCTGTAATCATTTCAAAACCACAGTATTGATTAACATCACTCAAAAGTTTCAAACATTACGAACTCAAAAGACAACGGTTGGGTATTTTTATGTTAAGGATAAAATGAAAGCATGGGTTGTTTCATAAGAAGCAACACTGACATACAGGCTGATGACATCACCTTTCTAAATAGACTTCAGTCATTCTTACTTTCCCTGCACTGCCTGAAAATCACATGAACCATCAGCAGCTGCCCTGAACCATAATGCACAGAAACTAACACAATCACCATGAATGACGGGCTGTGGCATAAAACTGCAATTTTTGAGTGCACTGAAGCGCTGTATTTCAATACCAAAACCCCTTCTGCATTAACAATTAATTGTGCCACCTAAATAAACACGCACGTAAGCTTGTGTGCAGGAATTCTGCCTGCTCGGTAGCAGCTCGCTGCCATCCCGCCCTGCAACTGTCTGCCATTGGGTTTTGCAACACCACACTGCTCAGCCCCACGTGTTGGTGACACCCCGTGGGGGGACACAAAAAGGCCGGACTGCCTGAGATGAGATGCCAAAACGTGATTACGGGCAGGCGGACGCTCGGGGCGGGATGCTGGAGCGGACGGGCACGGCGCAGCACGCGATGCACTAACGTGTCTCCCCCCTCCCCGGGACACTGCTCCCCCGCAGCACAACCCAAGTGCTTTTCTCACACCAGAGACCATCCGTGTGTTCTGGCAGCGGCTCCGGTGCGAGGCACGGCCAACCTCACAAGCGACGCAGGCATTTGCCAAACACAGGCACGTTGAAAGAGTTGGTGAGGTCCAGCAAACCAAGGTTATCAACCCCAACCATTCCTGGGGTACATTTACAGACTCTTAATTTGGCAACCTGAATCACTTTACAGGTTTCTAGAGAAGTACCTTGTCCTGTGAGCACTCAGGGGTTTACTACTTAGTTTCTTTGGGCTTACTGGCAGAGCATACTTAGCACAGCACTAGACACCCGTCCTTTCTCACGTGCAGGCCATCCGTAAATAACGCCGCATCCCCAGCCTGGTGTCACGAACAGCAAGGCTCGGTTTGGTCTATAAACAGAGGGGGTCGGGGTTTAACCACACATACTGTCGTTCCCAGTCTGCCATGTTTACGTACACGTCAAGCTGCACGCACGGCAGCGCCCGGAGCGTCAGCAGCCCCCATTTTCATAATTACAGTCCCTTAAGCCCGGGTGCCAGCAGTGCTTCCAGCTGAACTGGCGAGTCCAAGGCAATGAGAGAGCCCTCAGCTAGCCAGGGAGAAAGTCCGGGCAAGCCTGATGGGGCAGCTGTATTGCAAAATACGGTTATACAAGGGACATGAAAGCTCTCCCCTGGAACTGGATGTTAGGAATGGCTGTTCCTACGCAGATTTATTTCTTTAGGCGGAGTCTTAAATTCAGATTTTTAAGATGATCAACACATTTGCAGACGAGGTTCACATGACAAATACAGATTCTAGTTATAAACCGGAATGCGTTCAAGTTTGCCATATATTTTTTTCTGCTAAAGATTTAAATATCATGTGGCTTTAGCTTTCTTTCTGTTCACTGAATATCAAGGTCAATTAGGAATGATGTCTGGCTAGTACTCTCAGAGCAGATTAGACAGTTGCATCAAAAACTAGGACCATGTATAGGTCATCTGTTACTGTGACCTAGATTTCTGAGAATCTGTTCAATTTGTTTTATTGAAAATGTGGTACTGTCTCAGTTCTGTTTCTCATAGTAAACCTCTCAATAATAGCAGAAAATAGCTTTATTAGATACTTACAGACATTGCTTACTACTTCTGCTAAGACACAAAGAAAATCAAATCCATGCAGCAGACCTGTGCCTGTCATCCATTTAATTTTAAAATAACTTAAGGTTCTGAAAGGCTTATGCCTTATAATCTAAAGCATTTGGTCCACATGCCAAATACTAAGCAATCTGAAATACATAATAGCTTAGCTTCAGCTTTGTTTGCCCTATTTAATTCATTTTTTTTTCAGTAACCAGCAGATAGATGCAATATTTCTGCAGTCTGCTTTGGAAATGAAGAACATACTGAAATATTTGAGCAAAGCGAAGCTATTTTGTTTGTGTCGTCTGTGTGAGCTTTGTGGTGCCCTCAAAGGATGGCTGCTGGGGATTGCTCAGCCCGAGAACAGAGCCAGACCTCCTGCCTAAGCCCCCGGTGTTTACTTACGGAGTAGAAAGACTTTGCTATCTGAATTTTGACACTGTGGCAGTATATCCACCTATGCTGTCATTCTGAAACCACATAAAAGCAGATTTCCATTTGGAACATTTTTATGACAAATTTCCTCTCCTCTCACAGCTCTTAATTGTTCCGGGTAGAAAGCAATTACTGAACCATAGATCATGCAAACACACCGGTTCGTTGGTGTATTTGGAAGAGGGAAGGGAGAAGGGGCACCTCAAAATATTAGAAAATATTTTCTAAGCACCAGTGTGTTCAGTGTAAAAGGAAAACTATGAAAATAATGAAACAATTGCAGAATCCACAATTCAAGTAACAGTACGCCAACCAAATTTTAGAGTTATCAGCAGTCTCTGTGGTACAAAACACATCCAGAACAGTTTTGCTCTACCACACCCCAGGAGAAAAGGTAGGTCATAGAGTCAAAAGCAGTAGAAAGGGCATAGAAAAAAAACACAAACGTGCCAATAGATTGAGATTTGCAGATTAAAATCTCCAGTACACTACTCCCTCATAAACTGTACTTAGTAAATCTGTTCCAGTTTTTTCAAAATCCTAAAGCCAGTTCCATCAAGTCATTGGAATTTTATACTACTTTCATATTCAAACTTTTATGTGCATCTCACAGCACACTGGGACCAATTTATTTTATAGGCAAGATAAAAACCCAGCAATATTTGGGTGACGTTATCCAAAGATCATTCTTCTAAATGAACACAAGTACATTTTCTCCTTTTTGTTTCACATGATGGCTGCATTTAAATAGGCTAAATGTATAATTCAGAAAAGAATGGCTGAGTCCTGCTCACCTGGGGGTCATATCCACATCTATGCAATATTTAAAAGCACACAAAAGCAAGAAATTAAATATAAAAGAGGGGGAAGTCTTACTTCCAACAGAATATTTTCCTGCTAACCAACAGAATATTTTCCTGCTAACCAAATATAAGAGAGGGCCTTTTTTTTCCCCCAAAATCATACGTGGTTGTTCTGCCAGAGTCTTTGAAGACATTTCTGTTTTAAATTTTAACACCTGAAGAGCAGTTCAGAGGTGCTGCTGCTCTCTGGCTGCGTAGCAGCCACAAGCAGCGGAAGGAAAAGTATCCCAGGGATATGGCTGAAGCTCTCCAAAGTCAACGCTGTGCATGCACACTGTAGTTCAGATCACGTGTAAACAAGGGTAAAGGAATTTGGTGTGAAAATGTGAACAGCCAGCAGTGAAACGTAGTGGAAGTTCGTCCATCCTGCGGATTAGATCATGCGTAGGATGACATAATGGTCATTAAAGAAGCGTTTCCAGCTAAGCCAGACGTTGGCAAGTGGTAAGAAATCTCACAACGCGGGGCGGAGCAGCATGGGAAGATGACAGGATGGATCTTCACCTGTCTTCTTCCTGCTCATTGCAATGGCATTTTCTTTGCTTTGGTTATTTGCACTCTTGGAAGTAAAATCTTTATCACACTGATATTTCACATCGTGAACTGGAGTCTTGCAGGATGGCAGCTAAGATTGACCCGGGGTACCGTGCTGCCGAAACGGAACCAAAAAGTGAGATTTTAGAGGTGTTTCTTTGGAGAACAACTCCAAATCTTGAAGACTGTCAGATGAGAACCGCTGGGCTTTAAAGCTGAAAACCAGAAGCTAATTATCTTCAAAGGGACAGTTATCAGTGCATCAGGAGGAGACATTATGATTATGAAAGGCAAATCCTTCTCTTGATCCCTCTCCATCCATACTGCTTCCCAGGCAGACGACCTAAGCTTTATCCAGCTAGAATTGCTAATGTTCCAGACAGAGTCAAATATAAAAGTCCCAATTAGCCATTAAAAAAAAAAAATTCTCTATTTTTACATTGTTACGTATGACCGGTGAGTGAACAGGGAAAACGGGGGTCGTGTCACTAGTCTGGAGTCACAGCCGCTGGTGAAACGTCCCGCTCAGGAATGGACCTGCCCTTCTGCAGCAGGGATCGTGTTTTACTAGAGTCTTTAAAATCAAGCCATGTAAACAAAACAAACCCCCCACATTTCTCCCTGGTTTGCAAGATATTTTCCCGTGTTTGTCAATGCACATGCAGGTTCTGGGCCTGTCTTCAGTATCTCAAATTGAAAAATTAAAATGATTCCCTGTAAAACACATTCCAGGGCAGGCATCGCGTTCAGGATGAGCCCACACAATGCAGGCTTTGCAGTGTGCACTGGCTCAAAACCAAAAGGGACCTTAATTCCAAAAACCAGGATTCTCTAACATCATCATCTCCAGCTACATTGTACATTTCAGAAACGGTAACAAGGGAATCTCAGTCTGACTCTCCATACTAGCGTGAGAACAGAATTCTGCCCTCCCTACCCTGACAAAGACTGGCCAACTCCAACTAGTTCCAGTCTCAGAGCAAAAAGGCAATTCTCCACAACAGAAGAACTAATTTTTTTTGCGAAGACTGTCATTCTGATGACTGTGCCAGCAATTTCTGAAATGCAGAAAACAATCTCAGTAACAGAATCATCTGCAGTTAGGATCATCTCTCCCGAAACCGAGGCGCAGGAACTATGCCTGAATTCACAGCTAATGGGAAGTCTTTTTGATCTTCACAGCGTTGCCAGCCAGGAAGAGCAAGTCACCATAGCAGTATCTCTGGGAGAAGTACCTCTCCTAAGTCCACCGCCATAACAAATACAAAGCGTCCTAGCTCTAGAGCAGTGCAGGATTTCAGCGATGAAGAACTGTTAGCATGTTCAATACACCAAACAAGACGACGTTACTTGTATTTACAGAAGCTGCTTACCCAGCACGAGATATGTCAGGGCATAGTGCAACTGCAGGAATTCATCAGGAGGACACCCGAGATTACTCCCTATTAAAAATTATGAATCTAATAAAGACGATCTTCATGGCAACAAATGTTATCTTAAAAGATGGGAGGTAAAAGTTCACAGGGAAGCCATGCAAATTTATGAAAAGAAAAACGTCTGGAAGACAGGAGATGCTTAGTAAGAAATCTGGAAGTTTCTCCTCCTTGTATCCTTTTCTAGACATCCATTAGCCACTGTTTTGATTTTATTAGAGAGTCAGAACCGCTTTGTTGATTGCAGCCAACAGCTAAACATCCATTAGCCACTGTTTTATTAGAGAGTCAGAACTGCTTTGTTGATTGCAGCCAACAGCTACAATCCCATAGTGGTCCCAAACATCAAGGTAGCTTTTTTCCAGTCAGTTTCTGAAGGTGGGTGAAATGAGATGAAGATACCCTGTTATTAAGACATCCTGGGCTGAGGTAATTTTGTTCCATGTATGCTGCAGGTACAAACAGCTCATAAATGCAGCTTGCTCCAAAACCCATCCCTGATGGGTCTACTCAGGAAGACACCCCTTTAGCCACCCTCGGGGTGCGGGAAGGCTGTTGTGGGCCTGAAGAAGCTCCTTATCTCCTCCCCAGTTTGCCTGGGTGAAATTGTGCTTAGTCCTTTAGAAAACCTGGCGACGAGGCAGGCAGATCTTCCGACATTGTGCGTCTGATCCCTTCACCTTACACAAAAACAACTTTGGAGACAGGCTAGCAAGCTGGAGGCTAATCCAGTATGATTGGTCCTGTGTAAGTAGGTCAGCAAGGAAGCTGCAGACCACGGTGATGTCTCCCAGCCCCAGCCACCCTTCTTTCCACAAGCAAATTTAACATGTACTTCCTTTAGCAGGTAACAGGAGATGGAGGGTTTGATTCCGAGAACTTGTGTGTTTGTCCTAGGAAGGTAAAACAAGTTTTGTTTAAAAAATACAACTATTTCAGTGGCTTGGAAAGAGTTCAGTAAAGTGCTTAAAAAAATAGAGGGCATCTGATTATTCAACCTGGGATGTCAGATTGCAAGAACATGCAGACTAGCTCATTCTTGTTTTAAAATATTACCATGTTTGGCAAAGAGAATCAAAACCAAAATAATTCTGCTTTTCTGCTAAAATCACTTGCTGAGACAGAGTCCAGTGTTTTCCAAGAACAAGGAGAGTATAATGCAAGATACAATGTTTTGTTGCAAAATCACCTCCTTGTATTTCAAAAAAGTGTTCCACTCTTCCATATGCTCTTGAAAGAGAAGTTCACACCAGGTTTCTGAAGAGCAAGTCAAACTGTTTTTCCCTGCTAACACCCATCTTCAAGGTTTTGCTTCCCCCCAACAAAACCAGCCCCATTACCAAGCCCAGGGCACTGTTGCTGTGCTCTAACTGGCTCGTCATGTGAGTAAAGATACTAACAGACAGGACAAAACTCCCTAACCTTCACTGGTTTACTCTGGAGATCTTTGTTTTACTGGTGACAGTCTTTCTGATGATTTAATTGCACTCCACTCATGTTTTCACCAACCTGTTCAGCCCAGTGATGTCTTTAGGGCAGCCTGTACCAGGACTGGACAAAGCATCATTTCAGCAGTTTCAGGAGAACTAAATGCAGCTGCAACAGCCTCTGTTCCTATTCAATATTTCATTG
Source organism: Eurypyga helias (assembly GCF_000690775.1). Lineage (NCBI taxonomy): Eukaryota > Metazoa > Chordata > Aves > Eurypygiformes > Eurypygidae > Eurypyga > Eurypyga helias. The sequence goes on from NW_010260895.1 coordinate 9,885, forward strand.
TTTGCACAGTAGTAAAAGTCAGATTGTGCACACACGTGCAGTTAATTATCTACCACAGCAAGTACCGCTTCATACAGTGGAGTCCTTTATGTTCACACATGGTCTGTATTCCTTGTTCCCAAACATGTAACTTTGCATTTGACTATACTGAAGCATTCATTTATGTTTGATTTATCTGGAGATCCAGATTTGTGTTGCTTTTCTGTTTAAAAAACCCCAAACCTGCTAAGATCTGATACTGTGCTTCTCCCAGGGCAGTAACAGCAACGTTTTTGGACATGGCAAACAGTCCCTCTAAGACTGCAGCAACTTGATCAGGTTCCCACTCGGAACTGCACCAAGACCTACCCGTTTGTCTTTTTTTTAATCCTTTTAACATTTGCCACTGCAATTTGTATCATAGCAGTTTAAGTTGTCGTCTGGCATTAAGTCAAACACCTTACAACAGTCGAGGGTATGTTGTATCCACAAGCAAGCTTGTCACCTCAGAACGAGATCAAAATAACTTTTGATAAGTCCTCCATAAATGGCTGGAAACTGGGATTAACAGCATTTCTCTCAGGTCTGCATTTATTTTCTCTAGGGTCACCATCACAGCACTACGTTCTAAAAGGGCAGACGGAACAGGCTTTGTCCCCTGATTTCATGTAGTCCCAAGACTTGTCAAGTAGTAGAGCAAAGAGCTTTTGGACAGTTAAAGTCTCCAGTGCTAATTATCAAAGACTGCCGAATCTGAAGTGTTTGGCCATTGCGTTGCTACTCAAGCGCTCACCCCAGTGTCAGTGAAACAACAGCAGTAACTGAAAACACTGCCAGTGATTGCAACCTCATGTGTCCTCAAGGTGTATCGACAAAGAAAACACATTTTTATAGTGCAAGTAAAGCTCATTACAGGACAGAGTAAACATGCTTGCACATGGCATTTCCATGGATGGGCCAGGGCAGGCACTAAGACACTGCCGTGTGCTGAGCACAATCTCAGCCCTGGTTTCCATACGTGGGGGTTGCACACCTCCCTCCTAAGAGCACAGCACAGGGGGTGGAAGGGAAAGCGTAACTGGTTTACTACCAGATGCATATGTTCAATTGATTTAGGGCAGTGCCGTTAGGATTCCTGCCCTGCTATAAATAAAAGCCTTATTGTAAGGAACTATTAGAACGATTGAATTAGGGTGGAAGAATTGTTCAGGCACCATAAATACACAGAGCAACAGAAACATCCACAAAATTAACTAAACCCTGTCCCCATGCTCCAGACGATTACCAGGTTAACCTCTCTGTTTCAGGGTTTGTACGTGTATTTTTGAGGAAACCATTTTCTACAGACAGAAACCCATTCACTCCACTGTAAGTTGGAAGGAAACCCCATGTGCTCTGCACCTACGGTATTTTCATTGTGAAGCCGGGGTTCAGCAATCCGTTACCTCCCCAATTCACATTACTGCACTGATGAACTCTCAGGGACTCCAGTTTGTACGGAGCTAACAGTTGGGTTTTGGAGGGAGCGTCCCATGGCCGACCACCTTCAGCATCCAGGGAAGGCGTCAGGTCCACTTGATGCGTTTTGCACAATGGAAAATAACAACTAAGCAATAACAGAGGTGCCAGCTGTTAACTATGGGCTGGTTTCAGTGCCTCCTCAGCGAAAGAGGTCTGAGGGGAAGGTACATTAAAGACTCAGTGCAGTTGGTAACTTTTGGGGTGTGTCAGACGAAAAGAGTAACTGCCTCAGCCGCATCTTGCCAGTTCTGCCATGGCAATGCCAAAAGGTGAACCGGAGTTGTTGTTCAGTAGGCGCGGGCAGGCTTTTCTGACTGCCCTCTGCTCGCCCCGCTCAAAGCTGTCGCGGGCGCTTTGCTCCCCGCTGTCACTTCCATTAAACATAAAGTCACTTCAGTAGGGAAGCAGAACAGGGAAGAAAATAGATGAGAAGAGACATGACCTGTTTTGTAAGACACAGGCAATTGCTTGAGCAACAATAAGATAATGCTGGGACTGTGTGGAAGAGAAATCCTTTCTCCATGCTGGGAGCACTCACTGCTGTAGTTTTCAGATGGCTCTTGCTGTAGGAGGGTAATTCTCTCTAGGTTTCCTCCACTGTGCAGATACACACATATGTATGTATATACACACACCACAAGGGAGAAGAGAGTGAAGAGAGAACATGGATTTTGTATGCAGTTCTGGGGGTAAAACTTCCAACAACAGAAGGGTTGTAAAGATTCCACCTTTGTCTATCCCAGCCTTGCACGTACTGCCCAGTTACATCGTTTCCAGAGATTTTTTTATTGCTTCGGAACACACACCCCAAGGGAGAGAAGGGACTTAGAGAATGAAGAGAGAACATGGATTTTGTATGCAGTTCTGGGGGTAAAACTTCCAACAACAGAAGGGTTGTAAAGATTCCACCTTTGTCTATCCCAGCCTTGCACATACTGCCCAGTTACATCGTTTCCAGAGATTTTTTTATTGCTTCGGATTCTGCCCAAAAATCTAGCTGATAGAGAGCTTTGAACTTTGCAAGAGGGAAGGAGCGTGCAGCCAAGATATAGAAATAACATGTACAGTTCGGTTGTAACATTCAGAAGAAATTCAAGCTCTGAAATTGTGAAACGAGAAGGTGAAAGTTAGCAAGTCAAAGGTCAGCGGAGGTGCGAAGGGAAGAAGTAGTCCTGAACTGGGGAAAAAGCCTCTCACATTGTAGTTAAATACAAACACACTGTTTTGGCTTGTTAAACCCAAAATTTCATGCTTGACTTGCACTTAGTTTCCGTGATTTGTGTTACACCTACCACGTGTAGTCACCCTTCCCACTGGAACACTCGTGGGGCTTAACATGGGAAGCTGATCATTATGTATTACTAATTCGAATTTTCTTTGTTCTTTCCACCAGCTCATACTCCAAAGAGATGGCAAGAAAAAGGTGAGACTGATTATCAGAGAATTCTTTTGATTTTCAGTATCTGTTGATGTTTAATGATACCATTAAATTCAGACCATTTCAGTGCAGGCTATAGACTGTATTCTGGGAGCAAGCTCATCTCTCAAACAGCTTACTCAATACAGATTGTTTCAACTACTTTATTAGACAACACATTTTCCTATGGAGTTACATGGATCAGCTCAGGATATTCAGAGAGACTCTTAAAAATCCCTGCAACAAGAGAAAATAGGCTGAAATAGAAGCAAGGGGCCAGAGTTTTGAAGTGATCGATTCTCCCCAGTAACTCTGTAGGATCCACTTCACTCACAGCCAAGTTATTTCAGATATAGCAGCAGATTTCATTTTTAACAAACAAGCTGTAAATAATTCCTCTCTCTCAAACCATGCAAGCCAAGGGGAAAAAGTTAAGATAATTAGACAGATGTAATATAGAGATTTAAAGAGAATAAATCCCTTTCTCCACTTTTTAGGGGAAAGACAATGCAATTAATCTATTCTAACCAGTACTTTCTTAGGCAGACATTTGCATATTCAGTTTAAAACTTGCAGTTAAGCCCCTCCAATAATATTTAATTAATTACTAAAAACGATCTGAGGATCAGAAGGACTTCTCGTGCAGTGGTCCACTTTGGGTAGGACTTTCCACACCCCTGAGGCCAGGCTGGTCGATCTCCAGGACAGGGAGCAGAGGAATGACTGAACCAGTGTCCAACACCAGACACCTCTGTAAACTTGCTCATGGCATAGGAACTGACTGGCTGGTGGCTGAGTGATGCCCTGTCATGCTTTCAGCTGCCAGACAACTCGAAGACTGGGTGTGAGTTTCCTGTAGCAGGTAAGGACACAAGGTCTCCGTAGCGCAGTATCAGACAAGTAAGGGAGCAGAGGGAAGGAACGATGGGGTGAAGCATGTTTTGTGCCACCTCCCTCCCCGACAGGCTGGAGTGTCATCACAACTGCAGCCAGTACAGAAGACATTCTAGGGCCAAGTTAATGCAGTGGCAATTGAGGGACTGAGCGGGAATCATGACCAATCCCCGTCCCACTCTCCAGCAGCTCTGCCCAGTAAGATGTTACTGCCATTGGACGGTCACCTTAGCTCAACCAAGCAGTCGCTGAGATCTGCAAGCCTTAAAGCAACCGCGCAGATAAAGCCTTTAGAGACCCCTGGCCAAGAAGAGGAGACAGGACCTGAGAAATATGAACAGGCATTACGTACCCCAGTAAGAAATAGATTCTCCCCTGCTCTCACTTTTGCTGGTTTGCAGTTAGAGGTGTCCTTGGGCTTTTTTAAAGTGAACTTTATGAAGAAACATGAAGCATAGAGACCCTTAGTGTAGCGATGGAGAATATGCATATCGACAGGAGGAAAGGCGCTTCCACTACTGCAATTCACATCGATGCAAAGCTGGTTTAGGAAACACTAAGTCAACTTAGCATCCACAACTGTAGTGTTACACTTCTGCAATTCATTAGCCCTCATGGTTCCATTTCATAATTAAAATACTTGCAGTTTAAGACTTTACAATAAAGAATGTGCAGTCCTCAGCAGTGTTTCCACTGCTAGTCTATGGAAAACATATGCATGGAAAGTATGTACAATGCATGTATACAGCCATCTTTGGATAGCTTCAGTGAACATTCAACGCTGTCGGTGAGTTTGAGAACTAGAAAAAACCATCGACCGTTGACTGTACCTTGAGGTTTATCACAAACCCTCTGTTAAACGGAAAGCTTGAACCTTCATAGTTTCTCACATATGGTTGCCATTAAAAGGTCGTGATTTACAGATCAAGAGCTCCAGAGGTTGAGTTTTTCCAGTTCTACTTTCTCCAAAAAAGAATCAGGGTATAAGAAGTGTTTGTTTTCTCTTAAAAAAACACAACCAAAAAACACCAAAAAACTTCATAGTAAAGCAGAATTTCTGCAAAACAAAGCATCTGAGAGTAAGGGAAGGTTTCGTATGGGCAGCACAAAAGCAGTAACGTTTCCATGCCGTATGGTATACTTGGAAACAAATCTGAGCACAGTATATGTTCAAAATAGCAGAATACAGGCCAGATCAGGAGGGAAACCTCCTTTCCATTTGGGCTGGCAACTTGAGCTTCACTGGAAAAAGCTTTGGAATGTCAGTTCATTTGCTCACAGGAACCTGCGCTCGATTTCAGCAGCTGCTCCCTGGGAACGCTGGCCAAGGACCAGATCCCTCCCAGCAAGGTCCAGCTGCTCCTGCGACTCACGCTGTTGCTTTACAGCTAGACAGGCAAGGAAATTTCCTTCTTTCCACAGGAACAGAAAGCCAAATGCACAGGCACCTCAGCAGCGTCTCAGGGCACCCTTTCTGTCCCCTCTTTGTGATTGCATGTAGGGCTGCACTCTGCAGGCTTTAACAGCACATGCCTTCACAAGGGTGCAGGCAGCTGTTTTCCCCCTCGGGGACTGCAGAACCCATAAAAGAAGCAAAGACTCGAAGCACGTGCCAGGGAACGTTGTCTCAGGCTGCTCTCGAAGAATAGATCTGGCAACCTGTGTAACTTTACTCCTGCATACGGAGCAGCACTGAACAAAAAAGATCCCTGACTCAGGACCAAGAGAAAGCACAGTCTCTTGGAAGTTAAGGCAGTTCCCTTCAAGTGCGCTTCGTACCTTTGTGTGCGTGTATCGCACGACTTAGTGGCATTACAGCATCAAAACAGGCCTTTGCCAAAACCCATGCCAGTAGAAGGTGGTTCAGATGGCAGTTCAGACACCATCAGAACTTTCCTACCATAGAGAAGGTCTGAAAAAGCACAACTTCACCACCTGAAACCGTTGCTCGAAGGAATAAAGCACTTGTCAGCAGTGGTGGATACCCCAGTAAACACGACGGTGCTGCAGAAGCCCTTTTGGTAGCCAAGAAGTAGATTCCATGAGGACATGATAAATGCTTTTGAGCAGGATGTGTCTCATATTGGTGTAATGTGAATACTTCTGGGATGGGGCCCAGCCCGCAGGACAATGTGCTTCTTGAGAATATTTGGGAAATAATTTAAATGCAAGTATGGGGAGGGTTCAGTGAATGGGCAGTTTTCAAGCTCTTGGGGTACACAGAGTCAAGACCCACATAATCTACAAAACAGATACACTACAGGTTGTTGCTGTCAGGAGTAAGTGGAATAAGCAAGCAAAAGAAACGGCCTTTACCAAAAAAAGGTAATTTGTATCATATTTTTAACTTAGTTTCTGAATTGCAGAATGTTTTTCTACTACTCTCCCTGTGCAAGTGTACTTCCCAGAAATCGCCAAGATCTTAAGAAGCCCTGAAATAGTCGCATGTTCTGAGGTCGAGAAGACTGCAATCCTGACTGTTCCACATGTAAACACAGTACCAACGGAGCAGCCTGAAGGCCAGCGCTGCGCATCTTCAGCGTCTAATGGCTGCAATCAACATTCATTGCTGTCGGTGGGTTTTCATTTCTATCAACTCACTGATCAATGAATGCAAACTGCGGACCAGCTGGCTGAGAGACTGAACATTCACACGGCTCGGGGCATCCGTCCAGCAAGAAAAGCTACTTGGGCTTTTTGCTAAGGCAGCACTGTATTCAAATTCTCCCTACCGATAGCTGCGAGGTCTGCGGCGCTGCCGTTACCTCACCAAAGAAGTTTAGGACATGTCATCCAGCTCTTCCAGGAGCATGGGTGCTCGTTGCCACCTGACAGCCCCTGTGAAGATCAGCATCTCACAGAACAGTGAATTCTGGATAAAATAAGTGTTCTTTCTAGAAAAGCAGACATTATAACAGGGCACAAACAGCTCTTTCTGGGGCATACTAACTGTATGGAGCATCCCAGGCACCTTGTTTTGTGGGAACAAGCTCCTCTTCAGTATGCTAAGAGCTACTGCAACAGTGCAAGAAAGATCCTGCCCCCTCACATCCCCCCAGACACTTGGGCAGTACATCAGACCCTCAGGAGTCTCCGAAGTCTATTTGTCTGCTGAGGTGGTGTTCAAAATACAGGAAAACTATGATCCATCCTCAGCACTGAGTTAGTCCTTCCTGTCATTTATCAGCTTCACGAGAAGGCGCTTCCATGTTGAATACTTCTTAAAGAGCACAAAAACCCTTCTGTTTAAACACAAGTTCCATCATGCTTTTAGCGCTCATAAGAACTGCTCAGGGATTTTGAGGGGCATAAGGGAGACAGAACAGCTGATGAACTCTGTTTTATTAGAAGTGACACCTTGCTTTTTATGGTCCTTTGATAAATCTCTGTCACCATCAGTGAAGTGTAAACCTACATGGGATCTTCACCTGGTAATAGGAAGTAAAGCTTCCTCCTGCCTGAGACAAGCTGTGGAGCAACACTGGGTCCTATAAAGTAATCAGTGCAGTAGAGGCAAGAGGCCCCTGCAATGCACCCACCAACACAAAGGGAGGGCAGGGCATGACCGAACAGGGAAGGTGGATGTTTAACTCTGAGGTATCAGTCAATTCCCTGTGCAATAAAGGGTCCAAGCACTTCCCTTATGCCTTGTTTCCTCCTCCAGTTGCTGATGGGATTATTTGAGAAGCCTGTTCAGACACGCTGTGCTGATAGCGCACAAGAACTGTCTCCCTAAACTCGCTGTACAGTTCAAGTCAGAACAACTTACTAATGACTTTTAAACTGCAATTAGGTGAATATTCAAAATAAATACCTGTTTGCTTGTTCTGCTGAAAGACTTAAACTTGTTCATTTTTACACAGGAACACTTTCACCAAGTTCAACAGAATTGCAAACAAACCAGACTGAACTCTTTGCAAAACCATGGCTTTAGAAAAGAAATCTCCCCTCTCTCCCAGTCTGACAGTTCTATCACCCATTTCCAAAGCCCTTGGTAAGCATGGTAGTTTGATATAGCAAATTTACTACCGTAATATAAAAGCAAACAGCCTGAAAGCACAGCTAACAAATTGATAAACATTACAAAAACTAGACAATTCACCATTTTTGATGCAGTTTGACATTTTGCCTTTAAAGCTTCAAATTTGACATCATGTTAGGAAGACTTACTCAAAAGTAAGGGTGCACAATTGGTATTCTTTCCCAGTGCCATCTTACGCGATGTACAAGAAGGCACTTGTGTATTACTTTAAACAGGTATTTCAGCCTCCTGGTTTCCTCCACATACACCTGTATGAAAATACAGAACTCCTGACAGAGGTGTTCATCTTTACTGAAAGGGAATATGAATAATTGACTGCAATTACTCTAAGACACTTCAGACAAACAGGAAAAGCTACAGTAACGGGCCATCCCTGTTTGCTAATGCATGACAAGCAGAAGGCTTAAGCAGACACTCCACAGGTCTCAAATGCTCTGGATGCACAAATAAGCCTAAGAATTCAGTTTTCTATTCTGTTGTGTTTGCTTTAATCATGTTTGGTAATGAGACAGCAAGGGAAAAAACTGACTAGGAGAAAACCGGTTAGCAGACATGTTCAGAATTTTTCAAAGTCCATGCTTGGGAAGTTTTAGATGTTTCTGGCACCAGCTGTTCACTCCCTACCAGGGATCACCACCCCGCAGAACCGCCTGCCCCAGACGTGAGCCAAACCGAACACATTGGGATGACACTGAGCACCAGCACGTTCAGTGCTGCCACTGCAAAAGTTGGACAGTTGGGGCTAGAGAGGTCTCGGAACTGCCCCAGCAAGGATCATCTATCAACACGGAGGCTCTGGCAGGCCAGGGATGGCTAAGCTTGCTGCAGCCCTTCAGGACATCACTGCCCAGCTGCCCACCCAGCCCTGTGACCAGCTGGCAGGACCCAGCAGCCCACCAGCGTGCCCACGCACCGGCTGCCCCAGCTCAGCCTGCCCACCAGCACTGACAGGTTGATCAAAAGACAGGAAGACATCAAAAGAACTCCACAGCTCAGTTTATTTAATCAAAAGTTTATATAAGTATCTTCATAGGGAACAGAAGTTTGACAAGCATTTTTCAGTTTAGCAAAAGATAACAGACATGAAGGCTGAAGCTACACAAATTGAGACTAGCAGTAACATACAGTTATTTCAGGGGAGGGAGAGAGGATCATTCAGTTCCCATTAGCCTGGCTTCAGTATTTGGCAGATACATTACAATGCGAGAGCACTGTGGACAGTTTAGTTTTGGTTTAGTACATTTTAGTGCACAAGAGGCCTGGATGGAGTAAGTCTGAGCTGTGTCAGGCTACAAAGGTTCAACAGACTATTAGCCAATATATCTTCATGAACAATAACGTGTGCCTAAATGGCAATTTAAACACTGTATATGCACGTGAAGTCACCTGTTTGCGTCTAAAGTGATCAGCCCCACAAAAGTCTAGCCAGATGCCTGCAGATGTGTGCTTTGTTAATCAACACAAATAACTACACATATTTGCAACGCCGAGCCTACGGTATTTTCATTCCGCGCTCCGGGCATCAAAAATGAACCATGTTTCTCACTGTCGCCGAGCCACACTTGGGCGTTCTCTGGCACAAGGCCACCAGCACGATGGCGCCGGCGGCAAGGACAGCGTCCCGACTCTGGAGGGCTTTTAGCAATTCGGAACACCTGAGCATTATTTTTTAGAAGGGAACTATCAGTTAATGTTCTGCTACATTCGAAAACGCCACAGCCTTCCCAAAGAGTGGCGCGGGAAGCTGCTTTCGGCGGGAAAGGCGCGCGGCAAGGACGTGCTGCCCCCTGGCGGATGGCACTGCGCACCCCCAGTTTGTCACCTCAGCGTCCGGCCGCTCCGACCCTCAGAGCCTCAAAGTCACAGGCCCGGAATTACAGTGAAATCGAAGAGGATTTCCCCAAATGCTTCAGTTTCTCGAGAAACCCCAGGTCCCAAGTACAACACCGACACACTTAAGGCAGGTCCGTTCACGTCAGCCTGCCAGCACCTCAAGTGTTTATCACTGACACACAGGCATCTGCCTCACAGCATTCACCGACACCTCTGGTACCAAAAGATCTTACACAGGCAGTGTAAATAGCGAGGTACAGACAGCATTAGCCCCAAAACTTCTCTAATTCTCCACTGTGAAGTATTGATTCATATCTTTGAGTTATGTCCGAAATTCTACCTCATCACATGTGGCAAGAAAAGGTGTACTTACTGCCCATGGAGTTCATAGGAAGGACAGGAGAAGGGGAACTCATCTGCTCCACATCTGTAGCTAATGGGAAAGTGAAATTAAGAAAGTTGTGATGTGCATGGTATCAAGAAGTCTTTAATCTTGAAAAGTTTCTTTACATTTAAATTGAATATGCATATCTGATCACCTGAGGACACTGCTTTGAGAAGCAGTTAAACAGTGTTGTCCTTTCCTCTCAAGATAGCTCTCATACACATTATCTGCAGATCTACTTTTCCAAGCAGTCATACTGGTAGTCTGTAACTTGTGATGGTTAGAACGATTTACAGAACAAAGAAGCCCTGAATATCAGTTTTAAGCCGTATGCAGTATCAACTTGTGTGCAATAAAAGGACACGATCCCCCATCTGTGTCCAGTGCGCCTTCAAAATCCTCATAGGAAGAGATACCCCCTTCCAAAGGTATGCAAAATGGTGGCATTTGACCTGAAGTTTTATTTCTATTAGCATCTCTATTTTCTAGCAACTGAAAGAAACAGAACTACATTCATGTGTTTTGCCAATGAAAAACCCCAAAGTCAGAATATGATCTGAACCAAACGCCAGATGCCCTCTGCATTGTGAAGGGTCCAGCTTTCCAGGACCAGTAAAGAACCATCTTCCAGCAACAGGGCCTGTTTTAACCTAAAACTAGGTAAAACAAAATGCATTATTTGGGGCTTGATCTGTCTCTCAAAAAGCCACACTCACTCTTACCACATCACCACAAATGCCCAAGTCAATCAGCCCCCATCATTTTGATGCTAGCAGATACCACATAATTATATAACTCTCGTTTAGCTTTAAGACCCAATAAATGCACACTACGAGTTTACATTCCTAGCCACCGAATACAGTCCCAGAAGCACAACTTCAGCCCACAGCCAGGGTTTGCTGTTAGTCCAAACCCTGCCTTTCGCATTCTTACAATTCCAATTTATTCAGCAGCAGGCAGTTCCCCAAAGACCACTGTTTACACTGGAAAGTGCAAAGTTCTGCTGCAATTAGGCAAACCACAAACAAATGTAAACACTTTAGCAGACCATTTTTACAGAATGCAAAGAGCAGACGCAGCCCCGTGCTTACATTAACTTAGTCCTCCTGCCATACCTAGCAAGCGTTCCGCCTAGGAACCTACTCGCTGTCGCTGCACAAAGCTAGCAGCTTTAGTTTAACATGCTGCATACCAGTGACAACCACTGTGACAGTTTTATTCCTAAGTGCCCTGGGTTATTCCTAAGCTATTCTCCATTCAGTTAGCAAGACATGTACTGCTCAGAACATCTAACCATTCATTTACAGTCTCACTTGGCTCTTCTCTGCAGTTCTGGCACAAGTGTTCAGAAAGCTGCCTGCCACATGCCAGGCTGCAGCATTTGACACGCTGGAGGAACTTACCTGCTTACAGAAAAAAAAACCCTCATTTTGCATCCTCCTATTTTCCACCTTAATAATCTCCCTAATGCGGGAATTGCTAACCCTTTGAAAGAGCTAGCACGTCATACACTGCATACATTTTAAGTAAAAAAAGGTTCTTCATATGCACTATAGCAATTTCAAGTATCTTGAAAGCATTTCATATTTTTTCCTGTTTACAGCTACATATGCTTTCACTTATAGCCAAAATAACCTGAAAAGTGCATGCAGCATTAAAGTTGCTTCTATTTTCCTGAGAGTGGTAAGATTCAGCCTGTGTAAATACCAGTATTGAGCACAACTCAGCTTTCAGAAAGGTTGAAGTAACAGATTAGCAGATGGTCATTTAAAGGTTACCTGCTGCTCTCTGGCAAAAAGAGGTCAACTGCCCGCCAAGCCAGCCAGATGGCAAGGAGCAGGCTGCAAGCAGCCCGCAGCCTGTACCACTTGAGAAGCCATTGTGTGAGTAACAGTCACTTAGGGTCGTAAGCTACACCTGCAAACATCTGGAACAGTTTATCAAGTATCATTCAAAAAAGCAGCCAAATAATGCATGTGCCTTCTGAAGAAGGGAGATTTTGGAGCGGCAAGCATTTAGACAGAGCCAGTGTAAATTTTTAAGTCCCATGGCTTTAGCTTGTTCACTATAATGCCATGGTACAGGCTATGAACATAAGTGTAAGAGTATTCCCTACCTGTAATTGGAAAGGATCACTTCAGTTCATGCTCAACATGATATATTTTAATTACCATTTCTAATATGCTCACCAAGGATAACAACTGCTCACAGCTGCCAGGTTGTTCAAGTCTGAAGCTACTAGAATTGCCTAAATGTCCCGTCAAGCGCTGATGTAAGCCAGGCGACATCGTACCCAGCAGCCGGCAAGAGCTCAGAGACTGTGCGGATGTGGAACACGGCAAGGCCGTGATGTCGGCAGAGCAGTAACACCCCAACAACTCCTGTTCTTGTGATGGGTATTTATAACCAATTTATAAAAAAAAAATCTGAACTTTGATTTTTATATAAAGTACATAAAAGCACTTCTCCTACACCTTGCCTTGAATAGGTGGGTTTTAAGGTTTCTCTCATCCATGCAAGTTAATATTTAAAAACGTTTCAAACAGCTCTTTATGAAACATGGCAATGCTGGGTTTGTTCTCTTATCTGTAACCACTCACCCTCCCATCCAGCCTTTATCTCCATAATTATATGCAACACATTACACTCCTACAAACAATTCAGCCAAGAGAGGAGATATGGATTAACCACCAGCTAAGATTTTGGAAACTGGTTTGCTCCAAAAGATGAAAGGGACAAAAGTCCACTCAGCTATGAACAACAGCTGCTGCCAATACAACTATTTACCCTCTGACCTCTCCTCTGCCCAGTGAGTGAACAGTGCCAATTGTTTTCTTGTATTATATACTGTTTACAAGCCCTGAGTGGCATGAAAGGAATTAATAATTTAGCTCATGGAGCTGATGACCTTTATTAGGGTACCCCTGTTTGCTGAGCAGAAATCAGAGCAAAAAGCTCCCTTGAAGCCACAGGGTTTCTTTAAGAGTTTCTCACTTTACAGCCTAATTGGCCACCATAACATAAATCAATTATTTCTCCTGTTTTAAGCAACAATGCTACCTATTCTCAACCACTTGATTTCTAACTTGCCTTGTATCAAGCCAGGCCTTATTCTTTGACTTTTATAGCTGTATAGTAAACACGATGGCAAGGAGAGCTCAGAGAACATCGCAGGATAGGAACATTTGGGAACACTAGCAAAAAGAGGTTATGCTATTTTGAACTTCTCTTGACCTTTGGCTGCCCTTGTCCCTGTTTATGCTAATTGATGGGTATATGGGCTACTCCTAGAAATGAACTTAGCCTGAACCTGTGACATAGCATTGGACTGTGAAGGTATCAGTGCATGAGTTTTGGTACCTCCTCCCCAGAGGTTGTCATCTTACATACAGGAAGAGTAGGTAAAGCATGGTACCCTGAACAGATGCAGGGATACCCAAGACCAGAATAAGCAGAACATGCTGATTCAATGAGTTGCATCATCTTCCGCTGCTTCTGACCAGCTGCTAACCTGCTGAAGATCAATGACACATGGATCTGTTTGGTAAGAACACAGCTTGTGGGGTTGCCAGGATATTTGCATAGTAAAGTCTCAGTAAGATGGATAACATTTTAATAAAGACTTTCTGAAATACACATGCTAAAACTAGGAATTCTGACCGGGGATGTATGCAGATAATGTAACTTAGGATTACAGACTTCTCCCTCCCAAAGATAAAACTGAAGCATCAGAACTTCCAGGTAAGACATGGTACACCATCCTCAAGACCCTTCAGGAGAATTATACTGCTATTGTAATTCAGTAACTGAGGCTGGAAGGCATCTCTGGAGCTCAACTAGTTGAACATCACACTGCAAGCAGACCTGGCTTCAAGGCTGGATCAGCTTGGTCAGTGATCTGTTCACTCAAGCTTCAAAAGTCTCCAAGGATGGAGACTCCATGGCCTCTATGGACTCCCATTCCAGTGCTGCATCACTTCCACCAAGTTACCTCCCTCCCCAAAACATCCAATAGGAATTTCCTTTGTTGCTATTCACATTGGCCTTTTGCCATGTACCTTTGAGAGTCTGGCTCTGTATGTTCCTATAGGTCTTCTGCAGAACTGGAAGGCTGGCAGTTAATCCCCACTTAGCCTCCTCTTCTCCAAGCTAAACAAATGCAATTCCCTCAGCCTGTCAACATTTGTCATGTCTTCGAGCCCCCAACCACCTCAGCAGCCCTCCAGTGGGCTTACTTCTGTTCAGCCTGCCTTCTGCCGAGAGGCCCAGAACCGCCCAGAGTATTCCAGATGTGACTCTGCCATGTCCCAGAGGGGAAGCAGGACATCCCTCAGCCAGCTGGCTACGCACCAGGCAGCATACAGCGGGCTGTCATCACCACCAGCACACCCTGCTGACCCACATTCACGGGGCTCACCAGGACCCCAGGTCCTTTCTGCAGAGCTGCTCCCCAGCCTGTACTGTTGCACGGGGTTATTAGACTTCAGATGCAGGGCTTGATATTTCTGTTTCACTCTGAAGGTTCAGTCAGCCTTTTCCTCCAGGTTACTGAGGTCCTGAATAGCAGCTGTGCCCTCCAAAGTATCAATCTGGTGTCATCTGCAAGTCTGATGAGTGTACTCCATCCCATCATCCAGATGGTTGATGAAATTGGTGAATAGTATCGGCTCCAATATTGACTCCCAAGGACAACCACTGAATAACTGGCCACTGGCTAGTCCTTGAACTCTTGACTGCTGCCCTTTGAACCAGACAGCACAGTTTTTCACCCACATGTGCCTTGTTGCCCAGTTTGGCTACAAGGGTGATAAGGGAAACTGCATCATGAGCCTCACTTAAGGTTAATGACAAAATTGCTGTCATTCAGGGAACCAGTCACTTCATTCCAGGAGGAGTAAGGTTGGTTGGGCATGACATCCCCTTGGTCAACCCATGATGAACATTCCCCATTACCTTCCTGTTCCTTTCAGGCACCTGGAAGCATCTTTCAGGAAGATTTGCTCCATGCTTTTAATTGAGATGAGGCTGACCAGCCTGCAGTTCCCCAGATCAGCTGCTGCTCAGCAGACCTGAGTTAAGGGTGATTCATTATCCCTTATCAGCTGAATTTTACTATACAGAGACATTCCTCCCCTTTCCCCTACATCGGACAGAGCTTCTTGTCTCACCTCAACACTGAAAACACACACTGTTTGCAAAGAGTGGGAAGTAAGGTCATCTCATGATAAATATTTTGAATTATTTTCATTAAACAATCACTGCTCCTGCTTACCAACATAACCAAAAGGAAACATTCACCACAGTTCAGCGTTCCACATACTCGGAGCTGTACCTGCACTGCATTCCTCAATAAACACTATACAGACATTGTTATTTTAAATGCCTGTTTACATTCCAGCAAAATTCTGTTGGCATGGTATCTGATTTATTGATGCCATCAAAAGTCACTGGATTCCTGAAATGCCTCCCGAGACACAAAAATCAAAGTAGAAAGGGGATGCACATTGTTGTGGTATCTGCTTTACCACATCTCTTAGAGGCTGGATTTCCAGAAGCCTTCTGCAGTGCCCTTTGAGAGCTGAGCACTGTTGCTTTGGCAGGAGACCGGACAGCTTCCCTGTAAAACAGGGTGCGGATGGACGGGGTCTCAGAGCCACCCCGAGCCACAGCATGGTTCATTGGGGCTGCTCTCAGCCAGCTGCAACAGCCAGCTCCTTCCTCTGGGCGGGGGGCAGTCATAGAAATTTTGCATCTTTTCAGATTTCTTGGCTACAGAAAGGGAAGACTTGGCAAGAAACAAGGCTTTTTAGAAAAAAAAAAATGAGGAAAGCTTCCAGGCACGTCCTAAATGAGAAGTGACACTGGGTACAGTACAAGCCAGAGTGCTACGAGGTGTGCTGGGTATTCATCCAAAGGGGACAAAACCAACAATTATCAAGCCTAAACATGTCTTAACAAATCCTCTAGTTTCTTTGCATATCAATTGAGATTCATGTTAGTCTTTCTCCACAGATCAATACTGAAATGTTTTACAACCTTTCGGTGACATTTCCTTTTACTTTCAAAGTGTTTCATTCAGAACCAAAATTACATGTTCTGCAGTACAGTATCTGAAGTAGTCAGGCTTCTAACCACTGAGGCAGATCATCGTACAGCAGTGTGTGTTCCCATTCAATTATCACAGACAAATGAGCATTTCAGGACATAGTATTTCCCTTATTCACAAGGCTCATCTGTTTTTAAAAGGCACTCTATCCTGACTTGAGGACAAAAAAGCCTACAAAATGAAGTAATAACCTATAGTAAAAATTATATTCAGTTGAAATTGTATTTTTAATTTGAATTCATAGCCACAGTTTGCAGCCTGTTTATAGCGGGTCTGTCTTCTCTAAGAGTCACTTAATATCCAAGGTATCCTCTACAGCTGTAATTCAGCAATGTAATTACTCTCAATCTTTTTGACAAGTGGAATAAGCCAAGACTATCAGGGTGCCTCAATCTCTGGGCAATTCCCAGTATTTTAAGAGATCAGCATTGGGGTTTTATGCAGCCATTACAATATCAGGATTTTGATGCAGCACTACCAGTATTAGACAGGCAGTAAACATCAAAGACCTACGTTCAATTTCCAAAGGACCACATCAGTGCTTTTTGCTACTGCATTGCAGCGACAGGCACTTATTCAAATACCTCTGTGCTTCACAGCCAGTGCTTCTCAGCACACAATGCCCATTCCACAGGCAAGCTGTCTTTGTCCCTAGATGTGACATTTCCTATCTTCTATACCTGGAGTACATTCTGGTTGTATAGGATATTGCTTACTAGGCAGCCCAGACCATGCCAATATTGAAAGATCAATTGCATCATCATTCTGTCAGTCTGAAAATTCTTTATTTACTTTTTGATCACCAATAAAGTGTTGGCCAACAGTCTACTATAGTAGCATGCCTTGTGAATAGAAAGCTTTTTGCTAGAATTATCTACATTAAAACCACAATTAAGTGATGTTATGCAAGAGATTCCATTGATTTTTAATTAACATCAACCCAGATTAATATACTGAAATAATAGCACATTATGACATACAGAATATACCAAGAATCATGTGTCAAATTGACCAGTGTTCCCAGAGGTGAATGGTTTGAGATGCCAGCCAGTGTATCAGGCTATAAACACTACTCTAAGTGGACCTTTTTTAATCACAAAACAGTGCCCTTTTAATTCATCAGCTAGTGCGTGATGGCATTGACAAACTGGGATCCTGGAGAAGCACAAACATGTGATGAGTCTGAAAACGGCTTGTTTCCCTCCCTAAACTCAAGGTTAATGAATTTAACAGCATATATCTTCAAATTTTAATTAGTGGAGATAAAGTTACACCTTCTAACTCTAATGGACCTCAGCTGCACACAGACAGTGCCTACTAGGCCTTGGCTGGCTGCACTAGGCTGGAAATGAAAAGACTAACTAGTACTTACTAGTGGATGAATCATGCTCTGTGGGAGGGTCTCGACAGAATCCTAGAATGTGAAAAATAGGTGTAAGCACCATACATCAAAACAAGTTTCCTCATTGTTACCACATGTACACAGAAATACTGAATCATCAACCACTGTACGTATAATCACCATTAAAACAGCATGAGAGGGAAAAAGCTTTACAACTGCCTGCGTACAGTACATTTCTATAATGCTCAATTATGAGCTGAGATAGCTGGTTGCAGCCAATATGCTCATTATCATGTAAGAGTTACTGTTGGCATCCTGCATTTAATCCTACAAGTCTTATGTTTCAGCACATGGAAGTGACATGTTTTAGAAACACACTATTCTGTACTGCATAAATCCATCACCAGAGCTGTAGCTCTCACCACACAGCACGAGAGGACCAAATCAATGAATTTAATTTGTCAGCGTGGGGTATCGCTGTGGTTGTTGCTCTTTTGGTTTTGCTAGGCCATAATTTCCTGCAGGCCCCCCCGAAGGGGTGTTGTGGCTCACACTGCGGTAAGCGACTGTCGTTCCAGAGCTCCCCGTGCCTGTGGGATGCCCAGGGACCAGGGCGGGCACTTCCAGGCTGGGGATGATGCTGCAGCAAGAGCAGGCACTCTGCTTTGGAGCAGATAAAAGTACCAGAGCTCATCTGAGCTCTGCTCAGTCAGACCAGCACATACCCTAGGCTTCTCCCCAAAAACAGCTATGAAGTTGCAGTGTGCCAGCTATTTTTTACAGCTACCTGGACCAGACAGCAGTCACAGCTTGCCATCACTATGATGCCTGCAATGGAATAGAAGAGTTTTATGCCTTGTTAAGTGTTTTTCTTCCTATATTGATTCAAGCATCTCACTCCGTGATCTACAGCCTTCCCATCTCATTGACAGCTTCCTTTCAGCCCTACCCGTACCAGGGCTTTGGGTTTTGTTGGAGTGAAAAGCTGACATTAAGCGGTTGGCCTCCCAGGGATGGGGATTACACACAGGCGAGAATCAAGGGAAATCTGATTCTCTCTCCCCACTTACCTCTCTGCCTACTGTCTACCATGTTTGCAAACCGTATTAGCTCCTGCTGTTCACAATTCCAGAAACCCTTCCTTTTCTCTTTGGGGCTCATTCCAGCCACATCTGTCCACTGCTATAATCTCGTTTTGCAGGATGCCTTGTCTCTTATTAGCTTTTAATTGTGGTAACATATCTAAGCATCTTAAGAAGCACATCAGAAAGGGTCTGACAGCTATAAAAGTGTTCTTCAGAACAGAAGCATCATTCCTAACATTTCAATATTTGTCTCCACTTTTACTAGGACATCACTTAAGTTTATTTTTCCTGTATTTAAAACAAAGCTCCCTTTCTTCTCTATGGGAAAAGCATTTTGGAGTGCATTTAGTATACACAGTTGCTCTGAAGAACAACCTGAAGTTTTATTTCTCCTTTAATCTAACTTGATAAAAATAATACAGGAGCTGATGCTTTGCTGGTTTCCATGAAAAGGCAGTATACAATTTTGCTTGGTTTTAATCTCGGGTTTTAAGACAGAATTATAAAACTTGTAATAAAGTATTTGTAACATACATTGCTAAGGGAAATTATTTATATTCTTCCTTTTGAAGCAAAATAATCTGCTTGGCAAGCAAGCAAAAATGTTTAAAGTTCAGCAATTATTTTTCTTTTTCAAAACCAGAGTGAACATTCAGTAGTGATCTATCATTCAAGTTTTTATGCAGCAGCAAAAGCACAGGTTAAAGGGATTGGCTCCTCCACACACACCTCCAGCTGCAGTACAGTGGGAGATGAAGTACATCAGTAACTCCCCACCCATACACACAAGCAACTTGCCCACCATCCGCTTGAGCAAAGTGAGACCCTGCGTGAGCTGACCGCTGTCGCCTGGGTGCAGCCTCTGCCCACCTCCCCAGGTCTGCCCCAAAAGCTGCCCTGGTCCAGCACACCCACCCACCCGCAAACAGGAGCATGCACTCACAAGAGATCCCAGCCAGGGCCCAAAGCTGGAGTGTACACACTTCAGAGAACCACTTAAAAACAAATCACTGCAGCTGAGGAGCTACTGCTCGTGATGAGGTGCTCGTTCCCGAAAGCCTCGACGTGCTAAAGCACAGGACAAGCACTAGAGAAAGCCAGTGCTTTCAATGGCCAGCAAATCACATGGAAAGAAGTCAGATAACATTTTGTTTGAGGGGCAGTTCAGGCTGATGCTAGTCTTGTGTGTGGGTGAGGGAAGAGATTCAGCACTTCACTGTACCTGCTGGAGATCCACGTGAGCCTTCCAGCTACCTGACCTGTAGCATGCTCATCTGCAACGCTTCTCAGCACAGGGAGAGTGCACTTCAGCTGATTGGAGTCACAAGTGTGAGCACGCTTTGAAAGCTGTAGCTTAATTTTTAAGCCCTGTGATAGGGCTGGAACTCCTCTTGCTCTGCAAGTGGATGTTGCAGCATCCATACAGCACAGCAATCCTTGGGAAGGCATCACTCTGTGCTGCCATTAGGCCTGTACCTTCTCTACACAGCCACAGCATCAATGGGAAGCGACCCATGGGTCAGTCTTTGCAGCTTCCAACCACCCAGCCAAAGCAGGACAAGACACAGGCACGTGTCTTTAACTACTAAGCATACACGCTCAAGACTATATTCATACTTTGTTGCTTGACAGCATTCTCAGCTTTAAATAAGTCACTGCAGACAACCAGCAGAGTATCAGTTCAAACATCTGCACTGAATTAATAAAAAGGCTTACAAAGTCCATAAAACAAGGCAGCAGATAAGCTCCCAGCAGCTCTGCCAGCTCCCAGCAGTTATTTCGCCTCCTCTCACTTACACCGCTCTGGCAGCGCTTGCCAAGCCCGCACGGGGAGGTGGGTGACTGTGGGGGGCTCTGCAGTGCAGAAGTCCACCACAGCCCATGTTCATTCCGGTATTATTTCCCCTCGCAACTGCCTCAACACTTGACATCTTCACACTTCCAAAACCAGAGACTCTTCATTTTTCTCTCCTCATACATTAATTAGAAGTTAATCACTCAAAATCAGAGTAAGAGCACTCCCAGGGAGGCATTCCCCACTGTGCATCATTCACCTTTCACAGGTGGCCATGTTCTGCTTGGCCGGCAGTGTGGAGTAAGGCTTGTCATTTGAGCTTGAAAACATCTTATCCAAAGGAAAGAATCCCAGTGTGCCCTGATCTTTGGCGGGCTGAATTAAGATGAGGATGGCTCAGCACTGCCCCAGTGCTCAGGGGGGGCCAAGCTGCACAAGGCAAGCCTGGGAAGACCCACAGCAGGAGCTTCCAGCACACTCAAGGCAGCTCCACTCCCAATATTTCACTTAAAAATGGAAGGTTTGCATGGGCTAAATTTAATCTGTGGATGCAAGTTTCCTAGATATAGGAAAAATAGCTATATACATTGCAGCTTACCCTTTAGCCGTTTATCATTTTGAGCTACAGGGTGTTATCCTCCCTACCGACAAATAAGACAAGTTTTTCCTTATAAAATTTTCAAAATTCCTAATAATCAAGGCTCGACCCAAAAAGCAATGGGTCAGAAAGAGTCTAAGAAAGAGCATTACAACACCATTTTAGACCAGACTAGTGCTGAACCAAGAAAATCCCTCAAAGATAGCACCAGCTCTGTAAGAAATCCACAGAGCTGGAATTGTGCCCTTCCAGAGCAACAGCCCACAGTAACGATTCACCAAACAGTAGAGCTGAGGCTGGTTAAATTCATACACTTACAGAATGACAAGTAACTACCTTCCCTACGAAAAAGGAGTTTGTTTTTAAAGGCAAATATTACATATCCAGCTGGATTTCTCATTAAGTCTGGTACGCCACTACAGTATGTCTAAAGAAATTAAGTTTCCAAGCAGTTAGGTGTGAGCGAGCAGTTTTATTCTCCTGTTATTTCAGTATATAGCCCATTTTACTTCTATTTAAGAGACATAGTTGCAGCCATTCCACATGGCCATTTTGTGCCTCAACTGCATTTGATTATTTCTGATCAATGTTCATCCAAGGCTGCCGCAAACCATGTCAAACAGCGCAGCACACCGTTGTACCCAACCCCTCGCAAGCGAGAAAAGTCAAACCTACCTCAAGACACCTTCAGATTCGAGGTGATTTCAAAGCTTTTAATTACTAGCCAGGATTTTGGCATTTTGTCCTCAGCTGGCCATCTTATCCATTATTGCTGCAGACAAGCCATCCTTAATACCCAAGACAAGCGTAGCAGGGCTTGCTGGGTCTCGTTAGCACCCACCAGCGACACCCACACGCTCCCAGACTTGCGGTGCCCAATAAACCACCCCAGCGCATCATTTAAAGAGGCATACTAAACACTGGGATTTGGTAAAATTAAAAAAAAGTCTTTATGATGCAGCATTTTTGAAGCTTTAAGGGTTAGAAATGCTTCTTGGTAGAGGTAGGACACACTGGCGCATTTACTGTCATTCCCAACGTGTTTTACAGAAGCCAGCTACGTGCCAGGAAAATGCACTTGATGTTTGACACTGGGAGCCGTTATAAACAGTTATAAACAACGCTTGTTCCAGCTTACAGCATCCTAGTAGAAAATAAGATTTCAAATAACCCCCATCCACTTGCTACAATAAAATATTCTGCAGGTGTTGACAACTACTGTTTACTTATTATTGGGCAACATATCTATTTTCTCCCACATAAGGCTAGAAAAAGAGGACAAGCATCCAGGTCTCTTCCCCAGTACCAGTTCGCAATAAAAGCTATTCCAAACTTAAGTCATTGTGTGAAGAAAGTGCAAAATTTTAAAAGTCTGATCCTCTAAAGAGAAATACAGTGCTGCTGTACTTGCCACTGACTGTCTGGGAACAGGAGAAGGTTTCATCTCCTGTCAGCTACAGAAAGGTACAGGAAAAAATCCCCAAGAAAAACATAGCTCAACTTCATCCCTGGAAACAAAATCTTCAGTTCAACCTTAGGTTGCCTGTACAAAATTAAACTGATCCGTCCTTTACACAACACCTTTATACCAAGGGTGTAAGTTACCGATAGTGAATAAGCACAAACACAACACTCTTCCTCTGTCAACATGAAGGAAGATTTTCGGTAGGGCCAGCGATCCCCGTTTCCCACATCGTGTGATTGATTACGCTCTACCCCTTAGAAGAGTTGATTGGTTTCCTGGTGCCAGGAAAATGATTGATGAATATTTCAAGACATGGGCCTCTCTTCCTGCTGGGTGTCCTTTTCACATGTCTCCAACGGGCCTGGGGATTTTTTTTCAAGACTAGGAAGTGTCATTTTTATGGATATCATCCTGTGGTAGGGACAGTTCACGGAGCAGAGGCGCTATGTAAATCAAAGTGAAACACTAAAGGTCAACCCGAGTGCTAAGGTGACAGACCCATACAGCATGCATCAGGTAAGCGGGAAGATAGAAGTGAGCAAAGAAGAGGTTCACAAAGCCGGCGAGCAAGGCGGGAGGTGCCGAGCAGCTACGCTGTTAGCTTGCGACTGCAAACTGGTTGTAGCAGCAATTTGATGTTACGTATCGCCCCTGAAAGTGTTTCCTCCGTTCTCTTCCATTTTGTAGAGCTGCAGCGGGTCCAGAGCCCAGTTCTGGTGGGAGCTTGGGTTTCTTCTCTTCAGACATTAACCTGCACTTCCAAGGACAGACCAACCATAAAGCTCAGAAGAGCGTTCTGCCTGGCACGCACCAGCTAAGGATTTCTAACAAAACAGCAACGACGAGGCCGAGCTAGGATTCCCCCGCTTGCTGGTTCAGGGTCATCAGCATAAACACACCGCAGGGCTTTACACATCTTCAAGCCCACCTCCAGGCATCTTACAGTTCGCACCGACTTTTCATTTAAAATGTCGGACAGTGTAATTAGCAAGACACCGGTTAGTTTTCATGGGTGTTCAGGAAAGTTAATCGATCCGACACCACAGAAGTTACTCCCACCAGCAGGACTGCAAGCTGCAGGAGGGGATCACAGAACTCTGCCATGAGGGCTGTAATTCCAACCAGTCCATACAATACTACCAAGAAAAGCTCTTCCTGCCATCGGCCCCAGCTTTGCTGCTGTGTAGAACAGACTCAAGCCTTCATCACCTTTTACAGGCACTTGGTACCCAAACCGCCCGATGTGGGCTGAGCCAAACAGCCCCAGCTGAACTGACCCCCGGGTCCAACTCCAGGAAACGCCTACCCTGGCTTACTTTCTACTGCAAAGCCAGCCAAGATCTCCGCTGGACTGTCACCTGCCATAAACCAAAGGCCCACTAAGCAAGAATACCATATCACATTAAAGAAAAATCACTGCCCGTGATCAACAGAAAGGGCATTTCTCTGTAGCTGTTGGTAGATGAGGCTCAGCATAGAGTCTCTTAGCAAAGCATCTAAAGTAACCACGTACTTCGGAAAAATTCCTATTAATGACTGCTGAACAACAAAAAGTCAAGTTAAGTCAAGTTACAGCTGCTTCATGAAATGAAAGAGGTTTTTGAGGACAGGTTGGTGTTTGGCAGAACTTTCAGAGACCGCAAGTTCTTTTCAAATTTGTTACTATAACTGTGACAGCTGTCTTCATGATCTGAGGGCTCTAAAAATCCTCATAGCTAAAACCTGTGCCAGAGTTGGCATCAACTAGGTAGAATAAACCCTGACATGTATAGGGGCACCATGCTCATTTACAGTTTCAGTAAGTACACTCACTGACTGGTTAGTTAGCGGTACAGAATCCCCCACAGCACCCTGAGCACAGACACCTTCAGAAAGACACACTACCCTGAAATTCCCACCTCCTGATGGACTAGACGGCGGGGTTTTATATGACAAGAAAACTGAGTTTTAGTCCCAAAAGATTCACAATTCCAGATTTTATTTCCATGAAAAATATTTAAGGTTTCCACCAAGTTTCAGATATTTCCAGATGAGGACATCACAGCCGTTTGTAGTCACTCTGGCATTACAGCCTCCGTGAATTTTTATCAGGTTTTTTTTTCCTGATGAATCCACAAAGGGAAAAAGTGGATCCTTTTAAAATTTAATTAAAAAAATTATCCTCCACACTGACCAGGCATTTCTCTCAATTTAAATTTCACCACCTACTCAAGCCTATAACCAGGATGATTAGGCAACAGAAGGTGGACATGTAACTCATCCCTTCTGAAGGACACGGGGTCCACCCTTTGTAAATGAAACCTCCTTATCGAAGAGCTGGAGTAGAATTAAGATACTCCCGACATATACTGCTTTCCAGATAAGTCACTGGTAATCATTTACCAATAAAGAACTTCACTGGCGCTAGCCTTTCAGAGGTATATTTCCTTTCTACCAAAATCTGTACAGAATTGTCTTTATCAGCATATAAAATCTGGAAGTCTTCTAATTAGGTAATTAGAACACTAATAATTAAGACTAAAGCTAAACCTTGAAGGGTCCTCTCGTCCCCCCACATCCCTTCCTCAGTTAACTCTGCAAAGTGATAACCACCCTGGCTTAAAGGCTGAAAAAAAGGAAAGGATCAAAAGGCTGGTTTAATACAGCTGGAGGGAAAGAATGCATTTCAGCTCACCAGCAACCATCTGATGAAACCCTGGGCCAATTCTTTATGTAAATGACTTAATTAGAATTACCAGATTACACTGCTGAAGGCTTTATTTAAATAGGCAGTTTATCAACAGGATAAGCGGTGCTCTAGTTCTCCAGGAACGCTAGTGTAAACGCATTTGTTCAAAGCTACCACCACGTAAGGGTTGAACAGTAATTTAATAAACCACTTGTACCTTCCCCCCACCAAAAAAAAAATCACAAGGGACTTGCCTGGGACAGGACAGAGATAATTATTGTTTCCCAACAATCAAGAAATAAATCTCCTAGATTGAAGAGTTCCCTTGTTTTCTATATTACAGAAGTTTATACTGTTTTACAGCCAAGCAAGGAAAAGATCCTGTTGTAGTGTCTCATCACACACTGCATCTGCTGAACACACATTGCTAGTCCTGGTTTTAGTACAAAAAGGCACGCATAAACCCATTTTCCTGATTAATGATCTACAGAAGCCATCAATACCAAATTCCAACTTTACACTGAGAGGTATTTTTCCATCTTACCACCAAATCAAAGGAATTAAGTTCCTCCTAAATTACAAGTCTTACTCCCCATCACAGACACAAGCCAGAAATCTATTATTTACTATTGTCTATTATTTACAAAAGCAAGAGGCACCCACATTCAACAAGCCAATACTGAGTCAAAATAACACCGTAGCTTCTTGTTTATTCAGAGACATTTGACTTCAGCAGCATTGCCATTCCACAACTCCATTTGTTTTTCTTCCTAAGTCTTCAAAGAAATGTTTATAGCAAGTAAACTACGACCTAACTGTATCAATGAAATAGTCTGTTAGGCAAAGGCTTATCTCATCAGATGCAAAGCAATCAAGCATAAAGAACCACTAAAAACGTCAGTGTGTGCCAGTAAACCTCGGGAGCGCTGTGGAAAAGGGAAGGGATGCAAGCAGTGGGATTTTTCTTTGAAAGCCTTACATTCTGTGCTCTTACAACTTTCCTCTTCCCTCTGGTACAAAATTCTTCCAGATTAATAATCTGCCTATCCAAAACTCCAATAATTTTAAGGGAACAGAAAATTCAAGTAGTTTCTGGATACTTAAGTCTTTCTCCTGAGACCATATGCACATAACAAAGCCTTCAAAGTTACCTTAATTCTAGATAACTTGCTTTACTGCTATTTTAGCTAACCCAAAATAATTACAATGGTGTAAAAGCCATCGTGTTTCATTCACCAAGGAAAAGCATGACAACTGAAGCTATAGGGAAGTTGGTCTTAAATAGGACCCTGTTGAGAAATAATTGCTAATAGTGCAGGAAAAAATGAATGCCCTAATTAAATAATTTTTTTCAACTCTTTATTCATTTCTATTATTTACTTGATGATAAAACATTTCTTACACGGAAAGGGATGCACTAAAATCGGTAAGGGAAAACCATCATCTCAGAATATAAGAATGTCAAATGCCCCTTCAAATAACGAGGCTGTAATTCACCGTAACCGCTGAAACGAAATCATGGAACTGCATTTCAAAGTTATTCTGAGGCTGCTTTCACTGACGAGTCCAACAAACTCACAGCAGTTTGCTCGGGGTTGATGCAGAGCCAGTGCAGAGCTTCAATTCATTAATGATTTGAACATAGCCACCAAGAATATAATCCTACTTTTATATATATACACCTATAAATACAGATAGATACACAGGAGAGAGATTTTCTCACACAACTTTAACAGTTTCCATGAAGAGACTCTACCTCACAATCAAATGTGCTACAAATCTTCCTTAAAAAGAGGAAGTGTTAAGACTCTTCGTTTTCCATTAGTGATTTGCAGAGATTTTATAAGCCGACAGAGTAACAAGCCAATCCTCTCTGCTCCTCCCCTGGCTGTTGTAGGCTTTAGAAAGACTGAAGGTCAAGCAGTGTCTCAACACCGTGCCAGCATTTCACATTTTTTTTTAAGGCAAAGTAGTAAAAAGTTGTTACATCATCCATTCAAAAGACTAACCGCGGCCACAGGTACAGCGCCTACCGCGCGAAACAGCTACGTGAGGCAAATACCTCCTAAAACTAAATCTGATGGGTCAAAAGATTTCCCCCCCAGCCCTATATTTCTGGGGGAAAAAAAGTAAATGCAGATAAAGTATGAAAATCATTACATTAAAAGACGCTAAGGGGATGGATACTCCCCAAATTAAGTCAGAAAGTTCAGAAAGCATGAAGGATGAAAAGTATCATTTAAAGAGAGAAATAAAGTGTTTCCAGCAGCCTCACAAAGGGACAGAGCTCGAAGTTACGTTGGAGGTTAATTACAGAAATACCCGTTTCGGTAATTGCCAGCACTGTGCATATTTTGGTAGGGCTCGGATGCAGCAAATGCCACCGATGCTGCCTGATAAGAAGCCTCTTTTGTCTGAGCGAACCCTTTGTAGAAAAGGGGCACCTTAAGACGGTAAAACGCAATTGTAAACCATAAAAATTGGCAGGGACATTCAAGTGCAGATGCAGCATCTGCATACGGGAAGTGTAAAACCGTCCCAAATGGTGCCTATAAACGCCAG
>NW_010260896.1:0-8769 GCF_000690775.1 Eurypyga helias
AATGCTATTAAGCTCTTTGGAAGCCTAAGTCAGTAGGGTGGGTGTCAGGAAATTTTGGACAGGCATGCATCTTCTTCCCAACACTAAACTCTCCCTTCTTAATCCTGCAACCCAGTGCAAGTCCTCTGATTGCCCTACTGTGAAGGCAGAGGCACAAGGGCACCAGCAGTGCAGGGAGGGGAACAGGGCTGGCATGGTAGATCTCACAAATGTCACAGTACTAATGCTGCCCAATAATTCTGTTTTTATTTGCTTTTGCATAAGTTTGGAATGCCAGTAGCATCCTGCAACAGTATCTGTACTTTGAAGTGACCAACAGCCGGCCTGTGAAGGCAAGAAAAGCCAGGAGCAAATACTTGGCACGCTGGCTCAGTAGGGGATCCTGTTTCATTCCTGGAAGAACAGGTCTTTACAAACTCGTGATTCCACTGAACCTAACCATAGGCATCCAGATATTGACGTCTGAACGATATTATTTCTGGTTCCCAATGGGGAAAATATACGTGTTGTGTGCATGTCTTTTACGTTGGGGCGGGGAGGATGACAACACATAGAACAAACAAACAAAAAAAACCTAACCCAGATAAAAACCCCAACAAACCAATAAAATAATTAAATGTGAAATCTCCATGGGAACACAGCAGAGAGTCCATCTTGCTGTGGTAGCCCTCCTTAGCTATTTCCTGGCCAGCTCCCTAGCAAGCAGGTGAGTGAAAGAGGCAATACGCACGAAGTATAGTAATACAGGTGAGAATTAAATAAATTCTGAGATTTTGAGTGAGCTATGGAGAAGCACATAAAACAGACTATATGAAGGAGTCATTTAACTGTACTTCCGTAATTGCTGAAGCGCCTGCAAACTGCAAGTATGGACTAGGATATAGTTCCACTGAATTAAAGCAACTGGTTTCCTTCTGTCAGTTGAGGTGTGAAGATTGAATGTAGGTTTTAGTTGGTTAGTAATATTTGAAATTAATTATTATTAATTTTATTATTAGTTAATTTTTATACGCAAATGTATTTTGCTAGTAGGATCCAAAATTTCACAAAGAACTTCACAAATGATATCCCAGGCTGGATGTGGCTTTGAGCAACCTGGTCTAGTGCAAGGTGTCCCTGCCCATGGCAGGGGGGTTGGAACTAGATGCTCTTTAAGGTCCCTTCCAACCCAAGCCAGTCTGTGATTCTATGATTCTATGATATCAAACTAATTAGCAGATTTTCATATGAAAAAGGTTAGTGATAAGGACTACCCTGATTATGTGGTAAGTGGTGAGCATTTACTGAAAATCAACATACAGACCCAGTATTTGAAGTGTGTACTCTACACTGTGATCCAAATGATAGTGCTGCAAGCCCCCAGATTTTAATATATCCTGTTGTTTAAGAACATACTGTGGAGATGAGCATGTTAGAAAAATGAAATGTAGAATTGTGTATTTTCATTTAGTTCCCAAAAATGCTGTATTATTAGAAACAAAGAAATTTAAAAAGACCCACTCATCAATCAATGAATTATATGAATGTGTAAAATATTTGTTACAAATCCACCATACTTAGCAGCAGTTCACTCCATTGCACTTTGACGTTGCAGCGTCAGCCAGAAAATCAGACAGCACCAGCTTGCGTCACTGACTGCAGGCAAAATCCATTTCAGTCAATATGAGAGAAGTGCTGTATGTGTGTACCGCAATCACGCGTTGGTGCTCCACTTCATGCACGACAAATTGCAACCCACAGTATGTCGTATGCACAGTGAGCTGCACAAACATTATTAACAAATCTATGATTTATAAAGCAGTTCTCTTTTTTGAGGCACCATACTGACAGAGGCAATTAGACATAACCCAAACCCAGCACTCTAAACTGCCCTTGTGTTTAATTACTGAACACTGGGCAAAGTTTACCTGCGATTCCTCCTTTAAATTGGTCTGTTCTTACAGTGGCTCAGAACTACTTTTTGAACCATCACTTGATAGATCTCTTCTGAAACGACTGGGTTTCCTGGTGACTTCAATGGGCTTTCTGTTGGGTTCAAAATGTTTCATGATAATAGGGTACTTCTAAAACACCTGCAGTATTTTTAGATCATAAGAAAGTTACATGAATTAGTACATGAATAGTACATGAATTAGAATGTTGAGATGAGTGGCAATGTCCTGAAGGGGAAAATACATCTTATTTAGGAAGTAGCTTTTTTCTGACCTTCACAACCAGAAGTGAACACAGATGTTTTGATGTACTTGCAGCACATTCCTGGCTATAGCTGTGACCAAGAAAGTGCAAATTTCTTAATCTTTTTGAGCAAATAATTTTTAAAAAAATCAAACAGACCAGTAAACACAGCCAGGAAGTCGTAGATTTTTATTTTTTTTTGGGTGAAGAAAGCTGTTGATCCTGAAAGGATGTTGTTAAATTGCAAATGTTGGTATTAAAAAAGAAAAAGACAGTACCTGTCTTTTCTGGAGAGGGAGACTAAGTATGATAGCTGAGAAAAGAATTCAAGTTGCAGTCAGCAGTTGCATTAGATTAAGTCTAGATTAAGTGCACCTTAAAGGCTTCTCAGTGAAAAGCAGTTTGGTTTTTTAATGGATAACATGATTGTTGAGCTGTAGGCATAGTATAAATTTACTGTATCATTTTAGAAAACATGCTTTAAGACTGTAACTTGGTGAAGTTTTTATGGTTGCCAGACCATATGGAACCAAAATGACTCCTTGGTGGAGTTCCCCGAGTTAGGAGCCTAGACTCACTCCAAAGTACTTTCAGTAAAAATCTCTAAGCCATTCTTTCTGGCAATCTTTGTGTGCGTAGAATTGTTAGTAGAGCTTGGAGAATGTAAATATAAGCAGGACTGAGGTGAACACTCATGTATGAATGCAGTGATTAGCAGTTGCTTAACTTAGTAGTGCTACTAATTCCAGTGGTCCTACTGTGTTTTAAAGTTAAGCATGAATTTAAGTATTTGTTATTGAACATGAATCAAAGCACGTGTTTCCATTTAGAATGGAACCCCCCCCCAGGAAAGGCAAACTGAAGGTATCTTTTTGGGGAAAAAAAAAGATCTTTCTTAAAAGCCATGGTAAAAATGTTAATGTGTAGCCTTCTAAAGGAGAAAAGCCAACACAACAGATAATATTCTTTCCTATTCCACTTCTGGAACTCCCAGACTAAAAGAAAATGATCGGAGCTGGTTGACTGAATTCAGTCGTGGTGTAAGCCACCAAATTCATTCAGTTTTCTAGTCAGTGATGGCTTTGGGATAATAGTTATTTGTAAATGTAACAGGATTTGCAAAACTTCTAATTGAAGCATTATTTCTAGAGGTGTTCTGTGTTATTAATACACAGTCATATGTTGCTTGGCATGGTTGGTTTGCTAAAGTAATCCAAGTCTTAGCCGCTGTCATGCTAGGACTTGGAGAAGTGAGCACATCAACCTACCCAACAAACTTAAAGACAGAAAAATGTTTGCATCAGAACTCAGCAAGTGGCAGCAGGCTCCAGAAATCCTCTGTGGAAGCATTCCCCTGCCAAGCTCCTTTTTCCAGATGAATGAATAAATGCAGCTGCAGTACTAAACCCTAAACATTTACCTCATAAACAGCTGCATAGTTGGAAGGGTCTTCGCTTTGGCAATCGCTGCTGTCATCTACAGGTATCAATATTCCTGCCATTCAGCATCACTAAATGCATCATCAGACTAAAGCCATGGCTAACTGTTTGCACAACACAACTTCTTAGTCCCTTGCAGAAGTTTTCTTTGGTGACAGGGATCCACAGCTACTCCAAAATGATGGAACATAACACTTCATGCTCAAGCAGACCTTGAGGACCCAGGAAGAAGCCCGGTCTATTAGCCGAGTTGTAGTAGCGCAGAGGAGGCATTAGCATGTTTGTGCAGAGTTCTAGGGGCAGGTGTAGGAATCTGTTGAAGCAGCTGAACAAATTCAGATACTATTTTTTTCTGTTGGCTCCTTGGCTTCCTTTCCAATGCAGTAACAGCTCTGAGAAGACCATTCTTGTCCCCAAAATTCAGATACCCCCAAACAGTGGCACAGAGAAGCCTCTGCAAGAAGAGAAAGGTGGGGATTGGAGTATCTAGCACACAGGAAAAACATGTGTTAAGACAACATTTGGCAAGAGTTGCTATTTATTTTAGACACCAACCTTCTAAATAATAGCAACAAACTCAGATGATACCGTGGGGTATTAACTTGAAAATTATGACTTTTTAATATCAGTATCTGTAAACTTCATTCCGTCTGTTCTTTCTGGCCCACATTTATGCTACTGGTATCTGTCTGGTTGCTCCTAAAAAACTTGGCCTGATACATGCTCCAGCTGAGTCTTTTTTTTTTATTTTTTCATGTCTAAAATTTTGGTTTACTAGTACTCAGATTTTGGAAAATATTTAATTAACATTTTTGATACAACATTTCTGTGCAAGATAAATGTATGGTAATTGTAAATTGCGTAATTGTAGATTGCAGAAGTAAAATTGCAGTGTATTAAAAAAATATATATTATTTGCAAGATAGCCATGTATTTCTCTTTTGATTCAAAATACTAGTTGAGTTTCAACAATGTCATGTTTTCTAAAAACCTGAAAATAAATGAGGATTTATTAAGGCTCAACTTACAGAGCAGAGAACACGGTCATGGTCAGGAATTTGGCATAGGACACGTTGTTTGCTTTCACCACAGTGTGATTCAGCAGCAGCCTTGCTAGGCTAGCAGTCACAAAGCAGTGCAGCGTGCTGCCAAAGGCGTCAGCAATCTTGGCCACCTTTACACTATAAATTCACTGACACAACTGTGGTGGCGGTGACGGGTCTAATAGGGAGACCACCTGGTGAGCATCATCCTGAGCTTGTACAACCATGGAGCTTCACTACACAAATTTAATAGCTTAGGTCTTGGAAGCATCAGCACAGCATCACATTTGAGCTAAAATGTCCTGCTTCTCTGCAAGACTAAACTGATTCAGATACAGCCCAGCATCAGCTTTGATGCTCATCTGAAGAGAAGCTCTTTCGGTTGTTTGTTTCTGCAAAGGCTTTTGAGTAACAAAACGAAAAATGTATTCCACTTGTCTTCAGATTTTGGGAAATGTTTTATTTAATGATGAATACACCTGCACTGCTGCCATCTTGAGCTGATTTAGTTAGTACCTTTTCTCTTGTGTTCTGTAAGTGTGTCTAAAGGAAACGCAGACATTGCAAATCCAGCTAGCTATGCAAGCCACTCACAGTGGAGTGTTTTGTTAAGGCTTCTACTGGTGTAACTGTAGCTGGACATGTCCTCCTGGTGTAGCTATGCAAGGTATACTAATGTCTTACTATCTAAAATAGCATCCACTGTAAAGACCTTGAGATCGACGTATGGAAGGTGCTACATGGGAACTGCATAATGTTATTCCTCATTAGAAGGGAAATCATAACCATTGTTATTATTCCCCCTAGAAGGAAAACCATACCGCTTCCGCTAAAGTCTGTGTTCTCTGGAGTCCCAGAAGAGGATTAAATTCTGTGATTAGGTTAATTTAATAGGAGAGGTTTAATTGTTTGATACCGCACAAAAAAAATAGAATTACTGACTTTTGCATCCTTTCCAAATGTGACATTTCCAAGCAGGTCTGTAATGGCAGTCTCAAAGGACCGCTGCAGTCCCCAGCACAGCCAAAGGACAACCTGTTGCTAAGCAACCAATATAAGTGCACTGCTCAACATTTATTTCATTTGGAAAGGGACATATTATTTAAGTACTTCATCTCAGCTACTGAGCACAAGAAGTTTCCCAGTTGTTTTTCCAGAGCTGTGCACATGTGTAAAATAGCCAGTTTTCACAAACAAATGTGCAATTTAAAGAGCAGGTGCCAGAGAAGAACACGCTGAAGGTTTGAAAAACTGGCACAAGTATGTTAGCACTTTCTAACAGCAGTGTCCTGAATTTGCCTCCTCATTTCTGTGTTCATCCTACTTGGAAGTGGGCTGCCTTGATAACATGTATGTGGGAGAGCTGTCTGCAGTTTATGGCTGTTTGTTGATGCACCCTCTTCTGAAGACTGCCATGTCATGGTTTTCCCACTGATAAGAGGAAATACTTCCTCCCTGATAAACAAAGGCCAGAACTGGATGCCCACTTTCCAGCCTGAAGTCTGTAAATCTCAGATTCTGTAATCGTTTCAGAAAAGCAGCTAAGTAGCTTTGGAAAAGAGCATTTAATGCCCTACATCTAACACCACTTTCACTTTAGTGCTCATCCCTGTAGTGAAATAAAACCCTATAGTTCTGCTCTACTTGTGCCTGCATATCTGGAATTGGTCCTGGCCTTAATAGTCTCTAGCTAAATTGTCCTGAAGGAGTTGTTCATCATGTTTCCCTGTCTAAACCCACACAAATAGAAATCAGATCATGCACTGTCATGGTTTAACCCCAGCCAGCAACTGAGCAGCACACAGCTGCTCGCTCACTCCCCTTCAGCGGGATGGGGCAGAGAATCAGAAAAGTAAAAGTGAGAAAACTCATGGGTAGAAATAAAGACAGTTTAATGAGTAAAGCAAAAGCCATGAACAAAGCAAAGCAAAACAAGGCGTCCATTCACCGCTTCACATGGAAGTGCTCCAGCATGACCTCATTGTGCACAACCACTGATGCTTCAAGGTGTACCTGTTGCAGCATGGACTTATCCCCACTCAGCCTGTGACTTACATTACAGTGAACGTAAGCTCACTTCTGTCTTTCCATGGCCTTCTGGCACATCTTCAGGTCTTCCTGGCTACTATCAGCAATTCCGGCACCTCTGGGCCACACTCCAGAAATTCACAACCAGGTGGAGACAGAGAGCAGGGGTGATGCTAGAACCCACTGTGTTGCACAGAGACCGAGAGGCGTAAGACACTGTTACCAGGCAGAGTGTCCAAAGCATCAGTGACGGTGTCCTGGTTTTCAATCTCACACACTCAAAGTAGCCATGGTGTCTGGGTAACTGAAGATGCTTTTGTTTGTAGCCACTGACAGTCTTTCTGCTGATGATCCAAGGGATCGCATGGGATGCAGACAGATGACTTACTGTCCCTTTGATCAAGTGCAATGGATACAAGTTTTGCCTTTGACTAGTACGGTTTCCAAATGATGTATTTTACTAAATGAAACGCGGTGTGGGAATACTGCACTATTTGCAAGCTAAGCTGTGTCTTGGGAGCAGCAACTAACAACTACACCTTTTTATAGAGCTGAGAAAAGTGAAGCACAGTGTTGAAGAAATGGTGCTGATCTCTGCATGGTAACCTGCAGCTATGGGGACTTAAGAGAAGAAACTAGGTGCCAGATTGTTCAGATGGACAAATCTCTTCCTGCCTCTCTCCTTCACTGGTACCTCTGCTTTCTATGTTTAAACAGGGACTTGTCTTTCAGACATCTTTTTATTGAAAGACTCAAGTTAACTCTTTGCCTCTTATTTATGGATTCATGGGATTCACGACTAGATTTCCTACAGCTGAATCAATATATCTTTCTTATCTCTGCTATTGTATATGCAAGAACATTGCTTGCCAACAGGCTAACACCTTAGTGCTAGATCATGGCAGATTTGGGAGCAAGAGAGCAAATTTGCTGCTTAGCCTGGTCATGAAGAGGTTGTTTTTGATTTTGAGATGGAAATAATTGCTATTTTCAGTCCCATGGTTTTGATCTGTTAAAATGAGTTACTTGCTGTCCTGCTTTATTTAGGGAATACTGTCCCAAAGCTGCTGCTTGCTATTTCTTTTGATCATTCAGTCATTGGTCATCTCACAGTGTGGAGAAGCACACCCTCTTCAAGCAAACAACCAAGCCTGTCACAAGGGATGGACTTGAAGAATAACTCTGCAAAGGTTAATGGACCAAATCAAAAGCAGACTTGTTTGTGAATGAGCAGGGAAATACAAGGGTCCATCTTTTTAATCAAGTCCAAATAAAATAACAAAGTCAAAAAAAGGATGAAACAAAATGGGCCACTGTTTTTTCAAGTTGCTTGATTTCAAATTTGCAAGATTCACAACAGCATTAGTTTTTTAAAAAACAGGGTTTTTTTTCACTAGAAACAAGTTAATCCAGAAATGGTTAACGAGCTTTATAGAGAGAAAAATACAGCACAAATAAAAGGTAAGGGTATCTTGAGAGTGTGATACTAAATTGAGTAAAGGGCAAAACACTAGATGCAGTTTCACAGAAAATCTGAGCTAGCTCCAGTACCATGTGTAAATATCTTAAGTGAACCAATAATCAGAAGGGGAAAATGAAGCGCAGAGCATAGATTTGGCTACAATTCCGTATTTCTGTGGCTTTTTTACGTAACACTAAATAAAATGCAAGGGAAAGAAAAGAGAGTATATGAGGAGGTATGACTGTCTACTCAGGGTATATTATATGCTCTCTACAAATTATTTCAGAATCTGAAGGGAGGAAATTCAAGCCAGCAAGTTTAATACATTTATTCTTATTGAATTTTATTGAATGATTTTTAACTCTAAACAAGCTTGCATTTTGGATTCTGTGTAAAAGAAATCCCTTCATAGGGATTCATATATGCCAGTATAAACATACCCTTTCCCTTTGCCCTCAGTCAGCTGTAGTTTATGCATTAACAGGGACTTTCTGCTAGAAGCCTTTGTTCTTTTGGAGAGCCACTCCTCTGGGATTTAGGCTCCCTGGTTGGCCACTGTACCCAGCTCTCCTGATAAGACAGCAGGTGGATCTGAGCAGCAGCCAAAGTTACTAGCCTGCTG
>NW_010260896.1:8800-37091 GCF_000690775.1 Eurypyga helias
GCATAGTAGCAATTACCCAGAAAATATTTTCATTGAAAGAGTATTTCTCCTTTGATACTTCAGACATGAAAATTGATATTCATAGCCACATTCTTCCTAAGGAATGGCCTGACCTAAAAAAGGTAATGAGAGTTTAGATATTCAGTGCCTTATGTTATCAGCAACCATTTCTACCAATGTAATTTTGGAAAGAACAATGAATGAAGGGTTCTATTATAAATATCTCCAGGGTTTTGTCTAATTTGTTTGGGGTATTTTTTCAGATAGAGATATTTGTATTGCATTACTTTGCAAAGCAAGAGTGCCAGGAAGAACAGGATGGAAACCTGGGCTCTGTTCCCCACTCTATTTAATCTGAATCAATTCTTATATTTTGCTTTTTTTTGTGAGACCTAAAATTGTCAAATGATGAGGTATAAATTCCACTTTCTTGATAAAACCAGAGCTGTCAGTTTCCCAAATGTTATTCTTTTTTGCTTTAAGTAAGAGAAATAACCAAGTATTAGACCAGATTAGTGTTATCTAAGACAAGTGTCATTCACATCTTACACCCACAGACACAAAACTCATTAACTTCAGTAGGACTGGGTCACTCTAAGCATAGTTAATAGATGAGGATGATAATTTTACTAGCATCCTTTGTTTTTTCAGTTACTGGAAAGAAGTAGCATATTCTATTAAAAATACAAAACCTCAGTTGTCAGAACACTGAAACTATAAGTCAACTTGTCTTAACTTTGAATCTTTGCATGGTATTATTATTATTATTATTATTCAGTGACATAAATTTACTTTTGTTAGTAATAATTTTCATGATCCTGTAAAAAGTATTTGAGAATAGGAAGTGTCATTTAGGTTGTCATGTAATAAATCTAATCCTTTTCAGATTCTCAAAAGCCATGTAGTCATCTCATTCTGAATTAGGTATTAGAGTTATTGCCTGAATAATTAAAATCACAAGTCAATATAGAGATGTCTGCTATCTTTTTGACTCATAAGGGATCGCATCTCCAATTATAACAAAGGATACTGAAAAAGATCACATGAAGCTGTATTGATGTAGTTTATACAAACATATTTATAAAATTATTTGCAATTAGAAATTGTGGTCAGATTTCCAGGATAGTTATTTTTTATAACTCTCTAATATTAATGATAAAAAAAATCAGAGTAGAAAAGAGAAGACCTGCATTGTTGCTTCCTTCCTCACTGTAATTCTGTGTTGGTTGTAGTTTGAATTAACTGTGGCAGTAGTATGGAACCACTTGATTTCGCTGTGCCTGTCTTTGACAACAGAGTAACATTATTTCAGCCATGCTTTTAGGCATCTGGCACACTACCTGAAACTTTCTTTTACACTGTATGTTGCTTTCACTTCATTACTTTGAGGTTGATGATGGCAAGTTCTCAGGTAAGTGTTAGCTCTGTGTTTCTCTGATTTTAAACAGGACAGTCCAGTATTGGGTCAATATTAGCCAAGGAGCAGCTGGAAATTGTAAACAGCATATTATAAAGAAATCATGAGAAAACCTATCATTAAGAACATACATAGGATTACTTCTTCTTTAGTAGTGAAAAATAACATCATTATGCGTAAAACCTCCTCGAAAGGAAGGTTTGTTTCATTGATAAACTAGGAAGTTCTTTTTAAACATCTATTTGATTTTTCTATTTGTAATTACAAGCTTCTCAGTGGAGAACACATATACACTGGGTAATGTAGGTGAGATGACAGGTATTTTTTGGAACAATTATGTCTGTTTTGAATGGATTAGAGTTGAAGTATTCAGCATACAAAGATAGGTTACTCTTGCTTGTTTCAGATTCTGTTGTCCTTGTTCGTGCAATCTCTTTTGTTAAAATGCACCTATAAAATGCCTTCATTCTGATTTTAAATTATGTAAAAATATTTTTTTTTGTCTGTATATACTTCAGAAGGGCAATAAATTCAGTGAGATAAAATCAACCCGAGAATTCCTTGATGTTCACAAGCGTACATCAAGGCTGAATTCACTACTGTTAGACCCTGTAGGCCAGTGTTACATCTATTTAAACACTGATAAACAAGCAAATACCACATTTTTAAAAGTTGATTTCCACCTGCTAGTTTTTGTTTCCTCTGTTCTAAAGACTGAGCAATTCAATGGTTTATTAATGGGCTCAGAATAGAAAACAACTCTCAGAATTCCCTAGAGTCCTCTGAAAATGCAAGCCATTAACATAGTTCTCTACATCTCATGCACGGAGAGCCATCGAGGCAGTCCTAACACGCACACATAATGCTGAGCTGCTCTTTCTTGTTTCCAGCCATATAAATACTGAACCTTGAACCTATGACTAGAAAATTCGATTGTCAAGATACTTACTGAAGAGCTTACGAACACATAATAAATATAAAAATTCATAAAAATAAAGGAAGTAAGGACTGTCAATACATGCAGCTGATAACCGAGGGGAAGAAAGAAGAAAATAAGTTCAAAAATAGACCAGTGAGTTTCTCTATTGCCTAAATGCTGCTTGAGCACCTTTAAAGTACTCAATTTCTGCACAACTTGCTATTGCAATTAGCGTGGAGCTAGTGAAAACTTCAAGTTCTCATTAGGTGTCACTGACAAAATCTTCCCTAAATTTAAATATTTTAGATATATGAAAACGTATGAATGTGCAAACGTAAATAAAATATACAGAGCTACATAGCTAAACATAGCTAAATAAAGGACACATAGCCTCAGTCATTGGCCTTTCCGATTGGCTGAAGTTGGGAGGCTTGGCTCTGCGCACCTACTTTTGGAAAGCTCACAGTGCCATTAAGTAATGATTTATCACCGGAAATTCAGGCCTGTATTCAAATTGTTTCCACTTCAGTGAAAGAAAGGCCTGCTTTTACTCAGCTTCCTTTGAAATGTTTTGTTCCAGAGAAATGGGAATTCTGGGCATTGTTTTCAGTCTATTATGATTTCATTTATTTCTAATCTGATAATTATGAAAATAAAAGGAAATGGGCATCATTTGTAGGTTTTGGGTTTTTTGCATAAACAATTTTTAATCTCTCTGGAAGAATCGATGAGCATCTAAGCTTCTCCTTTTTAGCCTCTCTTGGCTGTTTAAATATTAATAGACAAGAGGCTGACCTTCAGTCCTGCTGCTGAATCATGGAAGCTGGAAAGTGGAATCGATACATCTTTGTGCTAATGATTAACTGATCACAGATTGGAAAATTGTCAGCTCAGTTTTCATATTGCCAAATGCTTGATTTAATTTTTTTCTGTGTTAAAATCATTCCAGTTAGAACCTCCATATAGTAAACAACTGTAAGCACTTTGAAATCAGTTGCAGGACTTACCTGAAAATGCTGAACTGGGAGCTAAAAGTTCCGACCTACAAACATCATTAGTCCAGTCCAATTGAACTTCAGCACTTCCGCTGAAGTCAATGGGGCTACTTGTAGGCTCAAAGCTGAGCATATGCCCCAGTGTTTCTCCTGAATAAGGTACTGCTGGATTGTAAGAACTGAGATTTTTATTATTACTGCAGAGTGCTAACTAGAACTGGCTTTTTCTTCTTTCTTTCACAGAGATATGGATATGGTGGATGGGTGCAGCTGGATCATCACTGCAAGGTTTGAGCTGTTTGGGGCTCTAAGCTGATCTTGTCACCAGAAATACAAACTCACAGTAAATCTATTAGAAAGCAAAGTGGCAATAAGGTGTCTTTGATACAGATTTCTCTAGAAGTCTATCTTCTGTGAAGTAGTATCACTCCAAGTTCTAGCGTTTTGCTTGAGAGGTGAAATTCCCATTCTCTTCTACGAACTAGTACCCATTTTTCATAATAATTTCATTTTAACACTTGGAAGGGATAGCTCTAAGGAATTCTTTTTAATACAGTAGGTCATCCTAAAGCAGATTACATGTAGATTTTTTTTTTTTCATTAAATGCAGTTGTATACATGAGAAGATGTCTTTACATCTGAGTGAAAGGAAAAGAGTAATTTCTGTAACTTCATGACAAGGAGAACAAGTATCAGAACAATAAGAACAATCCATAGATTTCGGGACCATTGTGCAGTAATTTCAGTGACATTCACAGTGACACAACAATGAAAAACTTCTGAAAGCAAGATCAAAACATTGCAGTTTATTTTTTGATAAGAGCATTATTAAAAAATTACCAGCATTAGTTCTTTTTTCTACAGGAGGGCATAAGAGAGGTAAGTCTGATGTGGCAAAATAATTGCCTTTGTACATTACTGTGTAGGTTAACTGTAGCAGCTAGTTTTAAGGATGTTAGCTCTGTTACCATATAATGACTTGGGCATTCAGACATCCCTGCCTTTCTCAAACAGTCACAGGAAGCCCGCTTCCTCCTGTGATCTCCCACTCGTAGGAATCTTCTGGAAAGCTTGTCACTGCAAATAGCACTGGCCTCTGGAAGGAGGGAGATTAGAAAGATAGCATTAAAAAGAGGTCTCAGGAGACCTCCATTCACTTTCCACCTCACTTCATAGCTACCTGTCCTAACCCAAAAAACTTCATGTGTAATTGCCTACCGCAGGAATGTTGGGAGTTGTACAGATACCAAAGGGGTGAAAGCAATGCAAGGTATTAGCCAGATAATTAAGGAAAAAAATCTGAAGACAACAGAGGTTGGGTAGATAAGAGCAGAAAGAACAAGCTGCAAGACAAAAGATGCAAAGTTAAGAGCATGAATAGCTTAACAAGCATGTCAGCACATAACCCACCTAAAGCCTGTGAAGAGTGGAAGTGAGTGGATAAACCCAGCTGTGTGATCTAATGGCAGGCTGTGTGCACACTGTGGTACAGGGGTAATCTGGTTCTGTCTCCTGACATTCAGACATGACCTCAATATAGGAATTCTGTACTGGAAACTAGAGTGATAAGTGACAGAAGGATGTAGTACTTATCATTTTCAGGTGAGTGTCACTTCCTAGCTGGGTGACCTTATAAAGAAAATAGCACCCATTCTTCTTCATTGTTTCTTTCTGTGACTTGGCTAATTCATTCTTTCTCTGTAGAGATTAACTTGTATTGTCTTTAGAAAAGTAAGACTTTCATTTCCAGGTAACCAAGATATTTAAACATACAATGACTGCTAACTTCAGTGGAACTAGACATACCCTCACCTCCTTGTCACTTTGCAAAAACATATTTCTTTTGATTGTATATATGCATATATTAACTGAAAAAAGATGATGAAATTGGTACAACACTGTGTCCATTTATGCAACCAAGGGATAAGCACACTGTGTTATTCTATAACATGCAAGGCTATGCTGTCAAATGCCTAACAACCATTCATGAAAAAGGACAACAGAATATGAAGGTGGGGACCGAGAATGAGAAGCAAACAAACATGATGCTGAGATTTCAGATCTGAGTCTAAGCAGGCATAGGAGGAGAGGACAAGCCACCTGCTGCACCAAGTGTGGATGGCACAGCTTCTGAGACACATGCTAGGTGCAGGAAGGAGAATGGTTGAAGGCATTTTTAGCATCTTAGCTGTTTGTTACAGGTCTGATGCTAAAATTTCTTGCTAAAAATAGTTTGCAAAGGAACCTTGTGGCAAGTCAATAATACCCTTATACACTCTGCAGAGAATTCTGTCTAGCCTACTTCTGTCTGAAAATGCTGCATGAAAAAAGGATGGCAAAATAAAATCCTGTTCAGATATGTGGAGCTGGGGAAGTTAACTCTTAAGATTAAAAAAAAGCAAAAGCTTCACGTATCATTCTGTGAAGAAGTATCAGGGTCAAACTGGAAGAAAATAATTACATGCATTTTTAAAGAGCTGCAGTTTGGAATGTGACTGAGTAATTTACTGATGGGATAATTTTAAAAGTAGCTTGCTGAATCAAATCAGTCTGCTGGACTTAATTCTTAACTATCTCTCTTAATTTTCACATAGATTATTTAATTTAAATATCAAATAGTGTTTGGAATGGAATGGGATAGAATGGAATGGAATAGAATTCTACAGCTGTGTCCTTGGAATATCGTGTTAACCTTGCAAATAAAAATCTCATGTCTTTTATGAGATTTCTCAGCACTGCATCCATTGCTTTGCAACCTGAAGAAAAAAATCCTGATTCATGTTTCATTCTTATTACTGCAAAAAACTCTGAGAATTGTTTCCCAATTGAGGTGTCTGAGTAATTTCTCATTTTAAAAATATCAAGTGCAGATTAGTGGCAGTGTCTAGAGACTACAGCAGTATGACTCATTTTCCAGTCACGGCATTGCTGGCCCAGATCTTTCCATCCTCACATACACAAGCATGAACCTATTCAGATTATCATATTTTGCTTTCCTGCATAATCAAGTTTGTTGTTGCCAACACACAATGCTGTGAGCTTAGCCTTGACCTGTAACGTGTTCACAAGGAATCAGTTAATGCAAATGAAAATAGCAAACCGTTCAACTAATTCTTCAAAGAGAACAGCCCATGGCTTATTAGAAACCTTTCCTGTATTGCAAACCCTGTTGCAACATTCAGAAGCAACTATTCCTCTCAGCATTTAGGTATGAGCACTGTCAAAGTTGCTAGTAAAATTACAATGTAATGGGTTTTTTCCAGTATTAGGAGAAGGAAATACATATATGAGCAGGTGAGCTGCTATGCCTTAGCTGTGTCTGAAGAAAGAACTAAGTCACCCTTGCTCACAGCAATACACTAATCCAGTAAAGTCCACCTGATCTATTCGTATGCAATGCGATGCTCAGATCTACTCTTTTTTTCTACTCACACCCTGCATATTTTGCTGTTTATTAGGCAATCTTCAGCAATGTGCTCATCTTTTTTTAATGTATTGGAGTGTATGGCTATTGTAAACCTTTCCATCAAGTTGGAAAATGAATTTTACAAGAACCTGAAGTATTTTACCAGGGGATCAGGACTATGTAGTTGTTATTACTGACTGTAATATTTCAAGTAATTTTCACAACCAGTGGTACAGCTAACAAGTAACTTGACAGTTTGCCAAGGCCGCACAGTTAGATTTGTTGAAGAGAGCTTTAAAATATTCATTAGGGCAGTATATCTGTGAATGATGTATGAAGTTAGTAACAAATTCAAGGTTAAGAACAGTCTGACTTCCCAGAAGGGGGGGACAGAAACCCAGCTCTGTGACAAGTAGTGAAATCTGACTCGTTATTTCTGTTTTAGTATACTAGTAGGGAATATTCTGATTTAACAAGGGGTTTTTTTAATTTAGAAAAATAGACAGGATCCTAAATAAACTGATTTTGTGAGGAAAAATAGTGGCCTTTGGAAAGAGAGGATTCCCTTTCCAGAAGTGTCAGAAGACTGCTCTGCACTTAGCTTCTGTTTACTGTGAAGGTGAAGGAATAGCTGCTGCGTTTCCTCGCGTGGTTTTCAACTCTCAGCCGCAGATGCAATGTATTCTCTGTCCAATACCTCTGCGGCATGACCGCACTTACCCATCTCAAACACACAGGGTCATGTGGATCTTCTCACTTTCATCCATTTCCGTTTATCCCTATAGAAACAGCTAAGAAATACTCAGGCCTTGCAAATATTGGTGAATTGTATCTCATCAATTTGTGCCAGCGCAAGCCAACAGAAAGACCGTTTTGAAGCACGTGGATACCTACTACTGTAACAGACAATTTACTTTGCTTAATGTGATGACACTGTGCCTACTCAACCTCTTGGGAAAATTGGCAAATCAAGCAAAAATGAAGTTTAAAAAGGAAGCTTCCATGTTCATAGTTAAAGGAATAGTATTAAATTTCATGACCTTGATAATATTTTGAATTTTGTAAGTCTGGTAATCGGTCACATATGGGGAAGGTATTGCACTAATTCAGGTAATGGTTTCATACTGCATTTAGGTTTTATTTGTGTGTGGGGAAATGTTTACAAATACAAATTCTTCAATGATTCTTTTTTTCCCAAGGAGAAAATGTAATCTGAAGACAGCATAATAGGTCTCCT
The DNA here is from genome assembly GCF_000690775.1 of Eurypyga helias. Lineage (NCBI taxonomy): Eukaryota > Metazoa > Chordata > Aves > Eurypygiformes > Eurypygidae > Eurypyga > Eurypyga helias. The sequence goes on from NW_010260896.1 coordinate 16,775, forward strand.
TTTGTCTCAGTATCACTGGTGATATGAAACACCTGAACTGAAATTAACAGCTTCAACAATTATTTCTGTGATGCTATTGACTGTAAAAGAACACACACATACCCAAGGGGAAGATTTAGCACAGATTTAATTAGAGCATTGTTTTGAGGTCAAAATTTGGTTTGAGGATAAACTTGGATTAAGGTACCCAACATCTTTTCGAAACAAATGTGGAGTGATATACATTGCAAAAGAAAGGGGACTTTTATTTTATGAAGAATTAAATCTGAACTATAAATGACTGGTTTATTAATGACTATTTTAAAATAGTCTGTGATTAAAAATACCTACTGAATAAAAATAAAAGAACAAAATTCTGTCACTGAATTTCTGTAGGGAGCATGATACACTCAAGTGACTGTAAATTAGCATGTACTACTTTGTCACATTTATAATATATGAAAATGTCATTTCACAGGGACAGGCAAAGATGATGAAAGATGGAAAGGTATTTAGAGTTATTCAAGAGAACTGCTGGGATCCAGAAGTACGGATTAAAGAGATGGACCTATCAGGTACCTCCATAAAGGAACTTAAATCATTGTGTCTTATTTAAAATAACAGTTAGTGCATCTGAAAGTGCTCAATAACCATCTCCAAATTAAAAGGTTTAGCATACTGATTCATTAGTTTAAATCTGTTGAAAGTCAGTGAAAATGATATGTTTTATATTCAGACTCAAATGGGACATGTTGCCAGAGCTTGCCTCATTTCCAATAGCAATTTATTCCCTGTATGTTATAACTAATGTTATTTTCTGTTTAGATGTTGCAGCTTCATTCTGTATTTTTGCTAGAGGACTGTGAGCCTAGAGAACTGGTACAATTACTTTCTCAGAAAAGAGAGTTTTCCTGATTTAGAAAGAAACTTAACCAGATGCCAAATCTGCAATTTTGTTTTTCATTGAGTTACTTACATCCAACTAAATAAGGTTGTAAGATGGGAGACTGAGAATGAGAGAAGGAACTTCTAGCATGATGGATCATTTTGTTAGTTCTCATTAACACTGCAATTCCAAATTACCTTTGTGAGACACATAATTACTAGCTTTTCATAGATTGAGACCTGCATAATTCCCTACCTCAGTGTCTCAGTAGACAAAATTTGAAAATCTTCTCCAACTTTTCACATTTGAATTACTTCAAAGAGCAGATATTTTATAAGTAGCATCTTTATGATGGGGATAGCATATTAGGAGATAGTTCGGGTCATTCTCCTTACGGAGGTTTACTGCAACACATAACATAGGCCGATTTAGGAACTCAAGGGTTGGTGGGTAGTTTATGTAAACAACTTAGAAAATGTTCAGCTACCTCATTTTCACCCTGGAGAAGCAGTATTTCAAATTCCAACCATCAGACATTTGATGGGAATGCCAGAATGTCTTTGCAACCTCTCTGAAATATGCTGCCTTGACTAGACTGTAATCATGCCCAGAGTTAGCTCAGGGGTTTTGGGGTTTACTATGTCATTCAGCCACAGTGTGGATCATAAATAGCCTTTGGGCATCTTTCCCTTTTAGATATCTCCTCCAACACAAATTACAAGTTTCTACAGAACAGTTCTGCCCCATGTATTTGCTGTAGACAGGGAAAACGCAGGAGCAGGTTTTTTTTCAAATTTTTGCAACAGTTCTACAGAAAAGAAAATGTATCATAAAGCCAACACCACGATATTTCTCTACAAACTAAACAGAGCTCACTTGGTTAAGAAAAAAAAAATCTAAAACTGTGTGTTACAGCACCATCTGGTGACTTTTGCCATAAACACGTCCCCTTTTATTACAGCACTCCAGAGATAGAGGCACCAGCTAATTAAGTGTAAAAAAATGGTCCTAGTGTTTTTCATTCTTACTGTTCTTCTAATGGCAAAGACTGTGGGCCACATTTATTCAACTTTCAGCTTAAAAAGCTGTAGCTACTCAGTTCAAAGACAGCTCTCCATAACGCAGGCCGAGACATTATACCTAAAAATTTAAGCTCCAACACAGCATAATTTTAATAAAAGACTATCAGTCACTATAACGTATTATTAACTCAGAAAGATAACTTACAGCTTGGTTGCTAAAAGGCTTTGTGCAATGTCCAAAAGATATTGCCAATAATAAGAAATTGTAGCCAGAGACTAAATTAGTTCTCATAATCATATGTCCTAGGTCTATGTGGTATACAAACCTGTGTCTTGATTCACTCAATAAAAGGAGCTATCAAGGTAATCAATAAAACAAGCTGTAAAGGTTATTAACGTCACAGTTCTGTGAAACAAATCATCACAGTTTTGTTGAAGAAAATCTTTCCGTTAATCTTAACTGCCTTTTCTTACTATTTTCTCCTTTGTAAAATCCTCTGAATAGGATATAAAGTCGAGGTTTTTCCTGTGCTGATTCTTCTTCCTAGAATTAGTGTCTAGGAATGTTCATCTTGGACATTTACCTTTAAGGTTTATGTTAAATTTGCTCAGAATGGTAAAAATAGATTGAGACCAGATACAATGCTTATTGTGGGAAATGGTGAACATAACTATGTAGACCTAATCCTTAACCCCAAACCATTGCTGTGGTACATAATATTAATGTGATCTTGTAAGACAGATGCCTGAATCGGCTTCCCCTCTTGTTTCCTACTTAAAATACCGAGAAGGAGGATAAATCATTTTGTTAAGCATTCAAGAACTTTGGCAAGATCATTGTTTTCAGAGAAATTCTCTTACAAGTTTTTTCTGCCATCTTTTGCATTAGTAGTTTCATTGCTAACAATCAAGTAGAATTTGTTAAAGTATGATAAAATATGTGCATAAATACTGCACTCAGACCAAAAATAAAAAAATAAAACCACCAGTTTTGCGTGTAACTTTTTGGTGAAGTCTGAATTGCTGTTTACTCTTTCTTCTGTTGTTAATCTGCTAGGTTTGTTGTGTTCATTCCTGTAACCTGTCACACACAAAGATGTGGTATAGAGTTGTGTTTGAACAGAAACCAAATGACATGGACTTCTCTATTGCTAACATCAAGGTTATTTCTAAAAACAGACAGATTTTCTTATTCTTACAATCTCAGTAGGCCACACACAGGATGAATGAATCCTAACACAGTACAGCTTTGGGGAACACTTAGGAAAACATTGTTTAGCAACTGCAGTTAACATAACACTGTTTATCTTTGAGCTATTCACATATTTATTTATTAAATATATGTAATAAACATGACCCTAAAGTAAACTTAATAAATTGTATCCGGTTGGTTTAATGTCACATTCATTTATGTGAGAGTAACATTAAATTGTTGTTTTCATAGAATCATAGAATGGTTAGGGTTGGAAGGGACCTTAAAGATCATCTAGTTCCACCCCCCCTGCCATGGGCAGGGACACCTTGCACTAGACCAGGTTGCTCAAAGCCTGGTCTAATTTTTAATTAAATGTACACATTTAATTAAATGTACACATGCATGCCAAATTCTTCTAAAATCAAAAGACTTAGTTTCACAAATTAATCTAGTATGAGTATGAAAGTGTTATTTTTCTACTTAGCAAAAATATCCAAATAAATTGATACACTACAAGATTTATTACCATGATACCCAATTTAGCAAAAAAAATTCTATCTGTTTCACTGTTAAATCAGTCTTTCTTACCATTAAAGCTTTTACCTTCTACCTGTCAAACCAAAATGCTTTCTTATTTTTAACATTAAAAAAAAAAATTTAATAACTGCGTTTTCTTACTCAGGGGTCACAGTCCAGGTCCTTTCCACTGTCCCCGTAATGTTCAGCTACTGGGTAGGTTCCTACTAGCATGTTTTGTAATTCATGTGTTACAAAATGTTTCAGAAATAAATGCATCCTCCTCTAAATTAGATGACTGAAGTAGTAAATGGGGAATTGTTGTGCTGTGAAAAAGACCAAAAACTAGTCCAGGTGGCAGAAAATCCAGCAGGGTGTCCTGGCAAAGCTCTGCTCATGGTACCCCTAGGAAGAAACAATGAGACAACAGCATTTCTGCTTGGGACCTTACGGGCGTAGCTGGAAAGAGGGAGAGAAAACTCGCGCAGCATGCATCCATGGTTAGCAGGTAGACACATATGTAGATTCCATGAAAGCTAGATATCCATCAGTATTTTCTCATGAAAAATTAAGTAAAGTACGTATTTGCGGTCTTGTCCCATTTGCTTTTAAAGTGTGGCATGGGACTCATTGACCTAGAATGCTTTGAATCTTAAAATTCAGTGACAGATTTAAATTAATATGTTCCCTACATGGTGATCTTAGCATCAAAGACATAAAAACCAGCCTGAGAACACAAATTATTGCAAAATTATGTTCTAAATGCCTTCATGGTTTGACTATTTAGCTGTGTGTACCAGTCGAGTTGTAATACGTAAACAGATATACTATGATAAAAATCGAGTTAAGCTCACACATAAGTAGCATCACTCATCTTCAGAATTTCTTGTTGGGTGACATACCTTTAAAATTTCATTATGGTATTTATGGGAAATATTTTCTATTAAATATGTATTAGTGGGAAAAACAGGAAACAAATTGTATGGCTATTGCAGTTCCCCTATTGGAATTATGACTGTTATCTCCTAAATGTTAGAGGTTTGCTCAAGTTTTCTCTGTACAATTCTCATGCTCCAGCCTCTCACATTTCTTGGTTTTATCTCTTCAGCTCCAATAATAAGAGAGTATATATTCATTGCTATGTTTAGAAATTATAAGCTGAAGTTTTTGCATTGGGATAAACAAAAACAGAGGAAAAAAAAAAAAAAAAGACATCTGGTCTTGGTTTACACAAAACATCAGATACTTAGGTGCATCAGCCACCTGGGCTTTATTACACTCATCCTGATCAGTAAAGGCAACAGCAGATGATAAATTATTCAGGAGAAGAAGCAGAACTGCACCCAGAGGTTTTAAAGCAAGGCAGAATTTAGCCTGACTGGGTTCCAGCCATTGAGAACTGTAAAGTAAATTTTAAGTTCAAACCCTGTTTCTGAATTGTTTGCAGTGACATTTATCCAGTATCTTCCAAAGGTGATAACATTTGAGAACTATATTTTAATGTACTATTCTGCTTAATATCTTACCAGGCCAAACCTCAGGATACTTTAGATCTAGCCCAGTTATTAAATAATGACTTAGCTGCTACAGTAGAAAAGTACCCCAAGAGGTTCATCGGCTTGGGTACGTTACCTTTGCAAGCTCCAGACCTGGCTGTGAAGGAAATGCACCGCTGCGTGAATGAACTTGGATTTCCTGGAGTACAAATAGGATCTCATGTCAATGAGTGGGACCTGAATGCACCAGAACTGTACAATATTTATGCTGTGAGTAAATGTTTCTCTCTGTATTTTGGGGAATTCTGTGATATGGAATTCTGTCTAAAAATTTCTTGGGACTTACTCAGTCATCAACTAAATGTATAGATACATTAAAACAACTGAGCTTTCTAATCTGCTTGGTGATCAGACTCAGCTTTAATTATAGACGATAATTCATTATAGGATATAATGATGATAATGCAATAGAAAACATTCTGAAACACACTTTATTATAAATAACAAATTCTTTTTATGACAGGAGTCTCACTGTAGAGCTGCCTTCTTGGTTTGCGAGGATAAGTGCAGTAACAAATAAAGCATTTGTGCACTCTTTGCTTTTGGGTTCAAGTTTCTGTATCCAGTCCTACTGCGATAATTGATAAAACTCCCTGAGAATTTCAGAGATACCTATAGATCCAAAGTGCCGTACAGAATTATGCAAATGGGACCAGAAGTTCCAAACTGAACGTATAGATTGCATTTCTTAAATGGTCCAAGGTCCAGATGAGGATGGTCATCTGTCTAAATCCCAGGTTTTAATCAATTCTGTACATTCTGTATCTGTTTCACAGGCTATTACAGCTGTCAGCTTGAAATTGATCCGTAGAGGTTGTTTTTCAGAATGCTTCATTTCTTCAAGCATTCTGTTAGTGCAGCATCTGGACTGTTTGTTTTTATGGTCAAATACGGTCCATTATCAACTTCCACTCTTGGAGATGCACATGTTCAAGGAATCACCGCATGCCAGAGTTTGGAAGGGACCCCTGAGGTCATCTGGTCCAATGCCCAGCTCAAGCAGGGACACCTAGAGCCCGATGCTCAGGGTCATGCCCAGAGGGCTTTTGGATACCTCCAAGGATGCAAACTCCACAATCTCCCTGGGCAGCCTGTGCCAGTGCTCAGTCACCCTCACAGTAAAATATATTTGCTGATGTTCAGAGGGAACCTCCTCTGTTTCTGGTTGTACCCACTGCCTCTTGTCCTGTCACAGGGCACCACAGAAAGGAGCCTGGCTCCATCCTTTTGCACCCTCCCCTCAGGTATTTATAAGCATTGAGGAGATCCCCGCAGAACCTTCTCTTCTCGGGGCTAAGCAGTCCCAGCTCTCTCAATGTTTCCATGTAAGAGAGATGCTCTAGTCCTTCATCTTCTCTCTCCAGTAGCTCCATGGCTCTCTGGTACTGAGATCCCACTTGTACTGGGATCTCTGTTTTGTACTTTACATTCTTCAGCTTATATTTAACACATGTAGGAAGTAACCTCTGTCACTTTTAGAAACATCCCTGGATAATAAAGATTGTGAAATTAAACCATATTTGATAATAAACTTTACCAATCTACCAAGCCAGTTATTGAATGCTTTTTTTAGCTTACAAATGTAGATGGAAATTACTCCTTGAAATCTAAAAGTTGCAGCTTTATTTATGTATGTATGTGTAAATAAACCCAAATTTTTTCAGATGTGTGATAGTCTCCTTAGCAACAAGAGGAGATCCAGAAATACATCTGAGAAAACGAAGCTGTTAAATCCTGGTTAAGCATATGAATGACACTGATGACTATATATTTAAATTTCAGCACATAGTTAAATTAGTCAGAATCAGCATCCTATATTGTCCTTCTGTTTTCCTTTACAAAGATGTCATTAGTTTTGGAAAAACTAATATACTTGAGATGGATTATTGCTCAGAATACAGCGAGATTTTGAATCTCCTTGGGTGAATTAGGAATAGTTGTAACCGTTTTTGGTTTTTTTTAAGCCAGTCGGAGGACCAGAGGGAACAAATGTAGTGCAACAGCAATGAAAATTCCTGAATGCAGCTGGAACCATTCTGCAAAGCCACCCTAAAATGGTTCTAGAAACCATTATGAGCCTTCATGCCCATATGTGTAATGAAACCAAAATAATGCTGGTTTGAACTGAGTTTTATGCTGCAGGATGGCTGACAAACACAGCTAAAAAAGCATTCTTGCATCACATTATTCTGAGGAACACTTGGCTTACTAAAAAGATATTATCATCAGTGTTTCCAATCCTGTAGTCTCAAAAAGAACTTTGAAACTGGGTTTGCACTTGAAGATATAGCCCAGAGAAGTAAATGTAACTGTCTGTTGCATATAGTTCTTAACTCTGGGCCCATTTTCATTGCTAGTACTAATGCTCAGTACAATTTTGCAGGTAATCTTTAAAGCATGGCTAAGAATTAAGGTGCATTTTGGTACAATTAGTCAAGATTTAGGTTTTTTCTCTCTGCTGCAGGCTGCTGAACAATTAAACTGCTGTCTCTTTGTGCATCCCTGGGACATGCAGATAGATGGAAGGATGTCCAAATACTGGTTTCCCTGGCTAATAGGTGAGTCTATGTTTACTTTGCTTAATCTGCACTTATGAACTGCACTGGATTATGTCCAGAAGATTGTTGCAAAGGAACTAGTAGAGAGAAAAACTGCATGATTTTTCTATCAGTCTTTTTTTTAAATCAGGTGCTACAATTAAACATGTTGTGTAAATTCAGCAGGCGTTTGTTTTTAAGTCATTTGTTTAGTCTAACTTCTAAATATCTAGAATTATTCCAACTAGCAACAGAATGTAGTATTCTTTTTTGTCTTAATACAAAGAGGAGATGACTAGGGTAAAGTGAATTTTCTCTGAAATGAGCTCCTCAAAAATAACATGACTAAATGAAGGTGTAGGCAAAACTAAACATTACTTCCTAGAATTTTTTTTATTATTTCCTAGAAATAGGTTGATCAGAGAGGAAATAAATCTCAGCTCACATCAACTGTAGCTAAAACATTGTGTACTTTGAAAGCTCCACAGAGATGTAGGGAATTACCTAGTTCCTGTTTTTTTCCCCATCTGCTAGGTAAATCAGAACAACATCTAGTAACAGAAGGTAGGTTGTACTGCTGCCTAGAAGTGTTCAGACCTGATCCCACCCTCACTTATTCTGTTCTGCGTTTTTATTTTGCATGGTTTTGCGCTGCCTCCAATAGACGTGTTCTGAAAAACGTACTGCTTAACAAAGTAGGTTTAAAGTATGTGAAATATGTTCCTACTAAGCCTAATAAGGCTTTGCATCCGAGCGTATAGTAAAACATCAGTGAAAGAGAACCTTTTGAGCTGGATAGGTATTGTTTCCACCATGGATGAGGAGAACTCGGTTCCCGACTTCACGCCGGCTGTCTGAAGTTAGGCACCCAAATGGCATGATACCTAAATATGTTAGGTGTGCTCAGAAACTGAGGCCTGATGTCAGAGCCTGAATTGCTGTTATGTTCCTAACGCTGGGCATCCAAGTTACCCAGTGGGAAAGAGAGAGAGAGGTTGTTTCTAAACTGTAGGAACTAAATCCCAAATCTGTGTTGGGATATCCACCAACATATCTGCCCCACTTTCCACGCAGGGGAAACCCAGAAACAGAGGTGAGAAGAGAACCTGGCATATTCCACACTTGTCTAGGCTCTCTGGGGATATCAAGCCTGTGCTGTGCAGTTCAGGACATACCCAACCTGCCCGTCAGCTGGCATAGGAGAAAAACTGGTGTTAGAATTCAGAAGATCTTAGCTTCCAGTCCTATGTCCTCACTTCAGCTAATTAATCTTCAGCTCCATGTTCCTCTAATAGACATAACGCGTAACCTTCGGCAGCTGCTTCGTAACTATTATTTTTTCAGTAGGCTCAAGGCTAATTGAAGAAAACGAAGATAACATTTAAAAGTCAAACAGGAAAATAAAAAATAAAACCCACATAAAATTAAGCTTTTTGTTCTTAGGCATGCCAGCAGAAACAACCATGGCCATTTGCTCCATGATCATGGGTGGAATTTTTGAAAAATTTCCTAAGCTGAAAGTTTGCTTTGCACATGGAGGTAAGTAACGTACCATGTGAAACACCTGCTCTTTTGCAGAGCGTGGTACAGTTGTATTTTCTGGAACGCCAGCTAGCAGGGTTACCACTGTAAGCCTGAGTACTGTTACCCCAAAGAAGATATCAGCCTGATCAGCTGCTTGTATGAGTACTTTCTAGCCTGTTTCTGCCAGTGTTTGAACTGTTATAATAGCCTTTAAGGGAAACGAGGAGGAAGGGGAGCTGGGAGGTGGTTTGGGGAAAGGGACAAGGATGCAGCAGGAGGAATTTGGATATCACAGTAGTGAAAACATGGGGAAAACAGAGCAAGAAGCTAATGAAGAGGAAAGAATAAAAAAAATTGCTGGTGCAGAGCACTTTCTTCTAAAGAGCTGACAATAAAAATTAAGGATCTCTTGATAATGTGGCTTTTTTCTGCGTATTTTCAGCTTCTGTTACTAAAAATTTCTTCTTGCAGGTGGAGCTTTTCCATACACAGTGGGGCGAATCTCCCATGGATTCAACGTGCGCCCTGATTTGTGTGCAGTGGACAATAAGGTGGATCCAAGAAAATACCTTGGTTCATTTTACACAGACTCTCTAGTCCATGATTGTGGCGCACTAAGGCTGCTAACAAGTGTTGTAGGAGAGGTGAGTTTTAATGCTTCCAGAAGCAGGTGAGTCATTCTTTATTTAATTCTCTGTGAAATAGCAAGATGGGAAGAAAAGAAGAAAGCAGGAAGAAGACAGCGTATTCACCCAGTAAAATCCAAAGCTGAGCTATTATAAACTGATGGACTTCTGCCATGTTGCTAAGTTTTTTACTACACAGAGCTATTGAAATGGTGGTTTTAATCCAGGAAACCAGGCACTGTGAACCTCAGTTCCATGAGGCTAGTTCCTGCCTGAGGTTGGTCAGGATGGGACCACAAGCAAAGACTGCTTCTTTTGCAGCCTTGTTTTCAAATGGCTTAATTTTCAAATTCAAGTGTAGGCTTGAAGAAATCAATCTGTGTTTGCACTTGGGAAGTTATAGGCAGAAAAAAGTCAATAATAAAGAAAGGTTTTGTGAGGATCCTGGAGAGCACATTAAACTTCATGGGTTTGCAAGAATATTTTAATTGTTAAAGAAATCTTTGTAGTTTAGCAACCCTTTTAAATCAGGTACAGCACGGGACAGAAAATCCAAAACTGTCCATATAATTCCTTCTCATTAGTAAATGCTCAGGAAGGGATTGAAGATGGCATCACTCATGCCAGCTTCCAGTAATTACTACAATCAGCAAGAGACCTGTATTTTCATCCTGAGCTTTGGACCTCATGGAGTTTCTGCAGCTAGCAGGCAGATACCTACCAGATGTCAAAAACAGAAATGCAAGCGCTGAGATTGACAGGCTTGTCTCAACAACTACTCCTATTCCTGTTTCCTGTACATTAGTTTCTAGGCTCACGTAGTATTTTCTCACACATGGGGCTGTTGCTGTCATCAGGGCCTGAAGTATGACCAAAGTTCACAAAGACAGCTAAGCCCAATGTTTTCTTTCTCTCTACAGAAAAGGTACTGTTGATTTCCCATTTTCATCTCTAACAGTCTGGACAGGTTACTGCAGTACATCTGTGCTAACACTGGTACAGAAGTGACTTGCCTAGACCAGCCAAAAATAATAATGCAGAACTATTGCTTTCTTTATCATGGTACTCTGAGCCTTGTTCCATTAGAAACAAGGAAGATAAAACCCCGGGTCAGTTTACTTGCTAAGTTCCTTCTGTACATACAGATGTGTTACAGCATTTTTATTATCAGTGCTAGTCCTGGTGAACACTGATCGCGGTGTCAGGGATGAAGTTTTAGGCACCAGATGGGTTACTAAGAAAATGCCAATATTGATCTCTGTTAATTCCAGTTACCAACCTCTAAATAGTAACTATGTCATGGTCAGCAGTCCAGGACAATAGAATGTGCGTTACCTTCTGAATCTAACTGCAGCTTACAGTAATCAAGTGGCTTTAAGGAGTTTTTACAATAGTTTTGCAAATTTTACCAGATGTGATGAGCACTTCCATTTTACGAGAGACCCGAAGGCTTATATAGAGAGTAACAGTCCAGCACCTGCCTTCAGTTATCTCCTTTTCTGAGAAGTCTCCCCAACTCTAGACCATGTTCATCCTAAGAACATTCTCGTTCTGCATGCAGTTACAGTACAGAAGGTATGATTCTAGCTCTTGAATTTTAAATTGCCATGTTTAGGTGGTCGGATTCCTTTTTTTATTGCCAAGGAGACGAGATCACTTGCTTATTTCGGTTTTTTTTCCTCTGTTCTAAAATGTTGGGAGACATGTTTTGTCCTTGTTAGAGAGACCTTGGTAAATTAGAAGCTGTGTGACTCAGTGTGCCCGAGACCCACAGGTTCTTTTTTCTGGGCTGATTCTGGTTTTAGGCTGAACCGTAGATGTCAAGAGCAAAGCAGGACAGAAGGTACAGCAGGATGTTTATCTATTGCTGACACCGTTTTTTCTGTTTTAACCTGTATAGAATGCAAGTCTCATAGCAGCTCTGCTTTAGAGTAACGAGTTAGCTTTGCATCTCAGCTGCTCTAAGCTCTGGCTGTTGTGGGAAAGCTGCTGTCTTTGCACCACACTTAACTACCCTTCTGCCTAAGAAGCAACACATAGACTCTGGCCCTTAACTGTGACCCTTAATCGTGACCCTTAATCAATTCCAGTCTTTGCAACCGGAATTTAGTTGTTTGAGGAGAGAGAGGTTATGGATTTTAGTTTGATAATCTGAAAGTTACTCAGTAACAGCCTCTCTGGTGTCTTGTTTATTTTGTCAACAGACTTCTGGAATTGTTTCTTCCTGCGATAAATTTCACCAGTGTATTACATGGGATGTTGGTGTCTTCTTGAATTCTCCTCTGAATATTCTGAGCTCAAGCAGTGTGTAACCTCAGTGCAAAAGAGTCATGATGAGTCAGATCCCAAAGAATTAAATGCTTTTAACACTCAGGAGAACTTGGGGAGAAAATACATTTTCTTTCTCTTTTTCACAGCCCAAGGGATCTTATCCTTGAAAACTCCTTCACATCACATTTTCAAACTTTATAATCGTAAAGATTAGAAACTGTCCCCTTTTTCCAACGAAAGTTGATCCTCTCACATAATACCATTCCGTGAGTCAAATGCTTAAAAAACCACCAAATCTCTCAATGTTTCCAGTGCAGTCATGTGTTGGCAGAGTAACACCTGCAAGATGAATAAATGCTGGGCTAAAAACAGTGGGCTTGGGTCCTGAGGATGGCACCGTAACTTTATAAGCTGAAGGTCTGAAATAGGACAGCTCTCTAGAGCATAGCTAAGAGCTGTGCAGGAAGGGCATCAGTGTGTGTAAAGATGTGCTTCGACGTGGCTTCAGGTCCGTAGGGAACATCCATTACCTGGCATCGGAATGTGAAGTGTTGGCTTGAGCTGATGAATATAAAAATCCAGCGGCAGCTGTGATGAGTCATGTACATTTAACTTCATCCCGCCTCACGTTTGGGTGCAGGTTAATTAGAGGCCGTCCTAGTGAAAGGAAGCAGAAATACACATTTCTGAGAAAGACTTTGGTAAGACTAAAAAACCGGTGCAGTCCTTCGAGCCCCCTACGATGAAGCAGCATAACATGAATATAAATAAACCCAAAATCCCTAGTGATGCTGGCTATAAAAACTGAAGAACTGGCTTGGCAGGGGATTAAATGATTCAGTGTGTTGCTACAAAAACTTCCCCATAGTGATCCTGAAAAGCCATCACCCAAAGGTAAAACTTCTCTGGCCAGAAGTTGGAGCCGAACTGGCTGTAGCAACCTGGCCTTCTTTTGAGATGTATCCTGATAATAGGAAGGAAGGTGAGATTCAAGACAAATACATTTGTTACTAATATAACAAATATTTGTCCATGGAGGACAAATCCATGTTCGATGCTCTCTGAGATTAGTTTTAAGATTCAGGTCCCTGTTACTGTGAAAAACAGTGGAGTAGAAGCATCCACTGAGGTTAATCATTAGCCATATGTACATTTCTAAAAGGAGAGAGGCACTAATTAAGGTATCGAACTGTAAGTCCTCTAGGGAAGACTGACTTTGATATACTTCGGGTTAATATAATAATACATCTATTATGCTAGGGGTATTACTCGTCTGCAGAGACCACAGGACTTCTCTGAGGCTGGTTGCTAAAGACAGGTATTGCAATCCCCATTTTATAGATGGGTACAAAACAGAAGCTCTAAGAGCATAAATGAACAGCCTGATACCACTAGTGGCAGAGCAATATGCTGTTTCTAAATTTTTCTTAGGAATTTACAGCTCTTAATTTTACATAGGTCATATGATTAGCTGTGAAACACTTCAAATAAGAAGAAAAGAAAAATATAATTGAAGTAATGTAGATATTGTTCCCATGAGGGCATAGAATTTCTTTCTGGTTTGGTATATAGGAGATGTAAATAAGAAAGTTCAAACCTTCCTGGCTTACTTAACCTTGACTGATAAACAGCTGGGCAAACACTGGGTTTTCTTCTCCTTTACTCAGAAATCCATTTGCTCATATAAACCTACTATGGTTATTGGTTGAGGGATTTTTTTGTATATGGCATACATCTGTGTTTTGTATCTGAAGAAAATATCTTGGTATCACAGTGAATATTATCATAAAATCATAGAATTATAAATAAAAGAATGTATTTAGCTGCTTAAAAGTACACACATCCAAATACATTTTGTTTAATCAACACTCAGAACTTGATTTAGTAGACAGAGGGCATAAATTCTCCTAATCTGATTTTATGGCAAGCCTTCTATTATAAGCTGTCACACAACAATGTAGGACAGAACAATAGAATGTGTATCTTCTGTTTAGATTTCCTGTAAGGTTTTATATAGGTCCTTTCAGAGACTCTCGGGTGACACCTATTGGAGATAAAAAAAATTTAAAAGCAGCATTTGACATATAAGAAAAACTAATAATTTCATAAAATAACTGAATTATGTTTTTTTCATCCTATTTCAGTACTGTTAACTGACCTCAAGTATTGTAACAAGTGCCACAAATTCATGAGCTTGACTTCAAACTCTTGAGGCATTTAAAAACATATTTTTAATGAAAACAGGTTTTCAAATATTCACGTCTCCAGGAGATGAAGCTTAAAGGAAAATAGACTTTGGATAAAATCAAGAGCTTTGGCAGTATGCACTCTTCAAGGTAGATAAAATGAGGAAATCTCATTCCAGTGTGAAAATGAACCTTTAAGAATGTGGGCCTATTGAGGATCTGCCTATTTCTTTTCATCTCTGATACCAGGGATGATGCATACAGATTTTTATTGAATTTTCTTTTCACTCGCTTTCAGAAACAAATCATATCACATCACTTGTGCTCTCAGATACGTTTCAACCACACAGCTAATATCCAATCCCAGTTGAAGACGATGACTTTTTTTTTTAAATTACAGACTTCCAAAAAAATACGAAATTTTGTAAATAAGATTTTGGGTTTGTTATCTGAAGCTGAATACCAGATAAGTTAAACTAAATTAAATACTTTACTTAAATGTTTGTAGCAATTCTACATTGTCCCACGCTTTAAGTATCACATTGCAGTTATTACAGCTTCTAAAGTATCCCACAAAAGATAATTTTGCTTGCTTTGTATTTTTTATTACACATTCTTTTGACATACACATAATTTTAACTTTGTGTGTGTCTGCGTGTGTAGTCGAGATTTTCAAATTCAGGAATTCAAATCCAAGCATCTTTTCCGAGTTTGGTGGAGAACTTCCTGAGATTCTTAAAGAAAAGTGTCAAAATCTCTCATACTCATTTGGGACTGCACACCACAGCAGAGAGCATGCAGTGAGCATGAAAAAGAACCAAAAAACAAGTCAAGAAACAGAAGGGAGAATTCTGTGTATCCCTGATTAGCCATTTGATTAGGGCAACACTTAACCAAGATTAATCGCTGATTTTAGGCAAACTACTTCCAGGAGAAGTGCGAGTAGGGTAGGTGAACAAAAGATGTCTTTTTGTTACGTTTCAAACCAGCACCACAGTACAGAAGAGCAATCTGAGCAGAATCACCCTGTGTGTTGCATTCACCTGAGCAATGCACACTCACTCCATGAGCCTGGGATTTGCATTTTGAACTTTCTGTGGATCAGAATTAAAAAATGCCAGACTTTACTTAGACAACACAAATAACCTGTATTTTCCTGAAACTTAAACTCACCTACTAAACTCCTGAGTCATTGTTTTCAAGCTTTGGGTTTTTCCTAATGAAAGCTGGAACCTGAAGATTATCTTCTTATTCACTTTTGTAATTTATCCGTCCAACATACACATGTAATTTCCTGTGGTTTATTATGAATTCCAGAAAGCACGCGCAACTCTGTTGCTACTACAAAATGTACAACACGTTTTTTTATTACCAGGACAAAGTTATTTTGGGGACAGATTACCCTTTTCCACTTGGGGAACTGGAACCTGGAAAATTGATTGATTCAATGGAAGATTTTGACAATAAACTTAAGGTATGATCTTTACATTTGGGGGAGGGTTTTCTCTCCTTCTTAAGCCTCTGGGTTTAGACCCGAGACAAAACACTGAAAAAGCAGTGCAGTAGACTGATTTCTGTGAAGACTGGAAGTGACTCTTTAGTCTCTTTGCAGCAGTTCATTTTAAAACATGAATAAAAGCATTTGAGTAAAATATGAGGTAAGCACACTCAAACCTATATATGTGTTTTGTTTTTACAGGATAAACTCAAGGCTGGAAATGCTCTGGAATTTTTGGGTCTTAGCAGAAAACGATTTGAGTAATTATGCAGACATTAAAGAGACCAAACTTTGGGAATAAGGCTGAATCCTTAGAGATACCTCTGTATGAAAAATAAATTTGATGAGTATATTACAGTCTACTGCTATTTCCAGAACAAAAGCAAGGGTACTGGAAGTGAGTATGCACAGGTATTTCTGTGCATTTGAGGATTTAGGCTGCCTTTAAACCATTTTGAAATCCCTGCTTTCATAAAAAAGGAAAGATTTCACCTTTTGCAAGGCTGTAATTAGAATCTTTGAAAGATAAGCAATGTCACGTTATTAGGACTTGATTCCCATGCAGAAAGAACTGAGAAAATGATGGCTTGCATCCACTACCTTTTAGTCTTTGTTATGCCAAATAAACAGAATTTAAAAGAATCTTAAACCAGAATTTGAACAGGATTTTGCTGATCCACAATAAGAAGCAGCATTTGCCTTTATGCACTGATTGAAATTGCGGGGTACCACAGCTCAGCTCAGCACTGCAAGTATGCGCACAGACACTTCGTAAATGTTGTGATAGGATGAAACAGGTCTGTGTGAGGACTTGCACTGTTCAGCTGCCTCCTACGCCACTGGCAACTTACTCATCAGAACTGAACGGAACAATATGGTTGTAGGTGCAGAACTGGTGTATTTGTGTGGGTGACACTTTATGCGTCACTGCCACTGTCAAAATAAATACTGGTGTTTAGCAACAGTATGGTCTGATGTTCTGTTCCTTGAAAAATACTTCCTAAATTAAGGTCGGATACTTGAATGCTGTATCTAGTTGGAGTCCTGCTGTAGGAATGGAAAGATGGTTTACTCCACAGATGACTGATTGAAATGGGGTTCATGATCAGCTGGTGAGTGCACAGGCATCCTCCTCCTGAGAGGATTTTACACTCGTCAGAAAGATGCTGAGGAGCACTTACAGGATTCTCACGGGATCGTTTGCTGGCTACGTGTGGTGTCACCGTCCTTCTGTTTAGTCTTAGAACACTCCAGGAAAAATAGTATTAGACAGAATTTGGTTTTCTAGCTGTGTTCATAACTGTCCCAGATGGAACCCGAAGGAAGTGGAACATCAGCAGTTCCTGCTACCTCTGTTGGACTTCAAAGGCAGCTTTGTCCTTCTTTATGCTGTCAAAAAACAAACCAAAAAGTGGTTTGTGCAGGTTAATTGTATGTTTTCCTAGCTGTTGCATTTGGATCTTTACTGTGCTGCTTCTCCACACACATTCCATAAAAGATGACTGGACATCAGAAGCTGTAGTAGGCAGCAGCTCACAGGTTTAGGCCCTGGGAATACGACTTCAAAGGCAGCTTTGTCCTTCTTTATGCTGTCAAAAAACAAACCAAAAAGTGGTTTGTGCAGGTTAATTGTATGTTTTCCTAGCTGTTGCATTTGGATCTTTACTGTGCTGCTTCTCCACACACATTCCATAAAAGATGACTGGACATCAGAAGCTGTAGTAGGCAGCAGCTCACAGGTTTAGGCCCTGGGAATACCAGGTTTTCACGCAGGAGGAAAAGAGGAGCTGGACAAAATAGCTTTAACAATATTAGTTGTCCTCAGGTTTGCAGGACTTCTGATGACCTTTATTATTTAAATACCAACATGCAAGCTTTCAGCTACTTCAGTGTATGATTTTCCAACCAGACTGGTTTAATTAAATTTCAGCGTAGAAGAAAAGTAACTTTGTTCTCATATAATATTTTCCTTCAGCATATTTGATTTTCACAGAGGCTTAAATGGATTTAAGAGGAAGATACATTGTGGTGTCTCCAGCATGTCCTAATTCAATTAATTCTGCAGTTTTTTAATGAATGAAACCTGTTAAATAGTGAGAATGCAATGCTACATCTCTGGGGACCAAGGTCTGGAACCTCTCCAATAGCAAGAACAGTATTTAATTACCTTAACCTGTGACTGAATGGGTGATTGCAGCACTCTGCATGGCAATTAATTAATATGCATACCCTGCATAAATCATACTCATTATGCACTGCCATTATTTAATGATATTCTACTTATTCTCGATGTGATAAGATTTTTAAGACAGGGATATATATATAATCTTCCCTACATCTTCCTTTTTTTTTCATTAACAAAGCTAATGTAAAAATCTAATTACAGTAGGAAGAGAACACACTTAATTCTCTTCTGCCAATTATTGAAGGAATAAGAAACGCAAGTTGAACACCCGAACTCCATGAGTTTTACACCATGATTTAAACAAGGTAAAAAATTGCACGTGGAGACTGTTAAAGGCACGGAAATACGAAGGCAAAGATCAGCTCCTAATTAAAACAGGAGTCTTCGTAGCAAAATTTCCTCTGCACATGCGAAATCTTAGAAGGTTTACAATTGGGAAGATCAGGCAAGTGACGCCTGTCTGCCCGTGCTGCATTATACATCTATTCCATCAGTGTTCCGTTGGGCACAGTTACAAAATTGTAACTGCTGCACAGAGTTTGCACCGGAGTTGTAAAAGAACTGGTTGTAATGCAGTTTTAGGTGCACTAAACCGCTGTAGAGTGCTAGGGGCTTATGCTGAACACGGGAATAACGCTTGGAGGTCTCTTTTTGATCCGTGATCAGAACTTTTTGTACCCTTTGAACCCTGAATCTAGTGATCTCCAGGTACTGCTGAAAACCGGTAACTGACCATGTAAAGCACTGCCCGTCCTGTGTCTGTGAGTGCCCAGCGAGAACTGTCTGCGAGCTGCATTAGAACAGGTGTTAAAACAGATTTAGGTGGAGTTGCTGAATAGACTGTGCCTGAGAGGTAGGGAAATTCAGGAGGGCTGTGTATTCTCCTCAAGGGAAGACAGCAGGCTGCGCTTCTTCACCCCAAAACAGTGAGGGGCAGAAGTTGGGATGCTTCATGGCTGTGTCACTGTTCAGGCACCTGAGATCACCTGGGAATGAGTTTTGAGGCTTAATGACAGCCATGTAAAAGTAATGTTTGGTAGCATATCATTATTTCAGTTTGAAACAGGAATGGGCTAAAAGTTTAGAAGGTGATCTCAATTCCTAAAGGTGGCTGAAGTGTAACATGGGAGAGGCTGGGACAGGTTCACGTTCAACACAGTGTCAGCATATGCCACTTCGCTGTGTGTTGAAGAATAATTGACTTGCTAGAGCTATTAACCTAGAAAGACATGAGGTACCACTGGTCAGCTTTAATTCTGCCTTTTTGGTGCCAAATTCCTGAGAAATACTGCCTGTAAATGTTGGCTATTGCCTAAATAGGTGTGATTACCGTATACACCATACACTTGAGATGCAGGAATTGCAGTGTGATTCTGAAGTTCTTTACACTTTCCAACACAATAATCAAACATTTTCAAACGTTTCAGCCCTCAAGACAGATGTTTGTTTATTCTGGTGCCCCCACGCAGCTTATTTCAACTCTGGAAGAATCAGAAAGGCAGCCGAGTGTGGGAAGATGGTGCTTTCTGGGTAGTACACGGCACAGGGGTGATGCGAGCCCCCCTCACTGCCAAGCTCCCCAGGCCTGGCTGTAGCTTGTCATCCTAACTCCATGGCTACCCCCTACAGACCATACCTAAGGCCCATTCATTTGGGAGCAGCGCTCACATAGCATCACAGACTGGTTTGGGTTGGAAGGGACCTTAAAGACCATCTAGTTCCAACCCCCCTGCCATGGGCAGGGACACCTTCCACTAGACCAGGTTGCTCAAAGCCTCATCCAGCCTGGCCTTGAACACTTCCAGGGATGGGGCATCCACAGCTTCTCTGGGCAACCTGTGCCAGTGCCTCACCATCCTCCCTGTGAAGAATTTCTTCCTGATATCCAATCTAAACCTTCTTCGCTGAAAGCCTGCAAGTTCACGGCTCTCACACAACCGGCTGCGTTCATACTGGGAGAGTTGGGATTTGCAGAGTTTTGAGGAGGAAGGGGGTGCTAAACCACAAGAACCCTTACCCAGTGTCAGTCCTAGGTCACACATCACGGCCTGCATCTTCCGTGGGGTAACTCTTCCCCGCCAAAGCGCCTTTGCTTACCCTCTCCCAGCCCGGCTGCGTGCGGCAGCGTCTGCCCCCGGTTCGCGGCGCCGTGCGCCAGCGACATCACCGGAAATAACCGAGGCTGAACCGAGTCTGCACCGAAACAAGGAAGTTCTGGGCTTTGAGGGAAGAGGCTGTTCCTCTCAGCCCCTCCATCTTCTCAACCGCCCGCTAACAGCCCAGGAGGACAGGACGGCAACCCCGGGGGGGCTGAGGGCCGGAGCTGCTCCCCACGC
>NW_010260897.1:0-881 GCF_000690775.1 Eurypyga helias
TGCTTGTTCATCCACACGGGCCTGCAGACACTTTTACCCGACTTCCTCTGCATTGGGATGCATCGCTCCTGAGCTTGGAGGAGAAGGTCCTTGAATACTTGCCGGCTTTCTTAGGCCCCTCTTCCCTCCAGAGCTTCTTCCCAAGGAACCTTCCCAGTCAGTTCCCTGCAGAGGCTCAAGTCTGCTCTAATCCAGGGTAGCAAGCTTGCTGCGCAGTCTTCCCTGGTCCTTTCTGCTAGAGACTCCAGGTAGGGCCATTCTCCCTGGCTGCGGTGTAGAGCACATTCTTTACACCTTGCCCTGTCTGGACTGGTCCAAGGGTTACTGTATGAACTATCTCCTGTTTAATTTGTCCAAAGGCTTGTCGTTGCTGAGGGCCCCATTTGAAATCATTCTTCTGGGTCTCTTCATAGAGAGACCTTACTATCTGACTGTAATTTGAAATATTCATCCACCAGAAACCCACAACACCTAGGAAAGCTTGTGTTTCCTTTTTGATCGTTGGTGGGAAGGTAGCTATTATTTTGTTGATCACATCCATCAAGACCTGGCGATGTCCATCTTGCCATTTTATTCCTAAGAACTGGATCTTCTATGCAGGCCCCTTAACCTTTCTTTGCTTTATGGCAGAACTGGCTTTCAGAAAGATTTGGATTGTCTTTTTCCCATTCTCAAAAACTTCGTCTGCTGTGTCACCCCATACGATGATGTCATCAAGGTATTGCAGGTGTTCTGTCACCGAGCTCTGTTCCAGTGCAGTCTGGACCAGCAAATGGTAGGACTCCGTTTCTTCACGGAGAGGGTGGTGAGGCACTGGAACAGGTTGCCCAGAGATGTTGTGGATGCCCCATCCCTGGATGTCTTCCAGGCCGGGCTGGATG
>NW_010260897.1:1156-24877 GCF_000690775.1 Eurypyga helias
TTCCAGCATGGCAGCACTCCGTGGCAGTGTGACTTCATTCAGGCCACAATAATCCACTGTTAATCTCCATTCTCCATCAAACTTACACACTGGCCAGATGGGGCTGTTAAAGGGTGGACAAGTCTTGCTGATCACTCCTTGGTTCCCCACTTGACGGATCAGCTTATGGATGGGCATCAAGGAATCTCAGTTGGTGCAATACTGTCGCTGGTGCACTGTTGTGGTAGTGATTGGCACTTGTTGGTCTTCAACCTTTAGCAATCCCACAACAGCAGGGTCCTCTGAGAGACCAGGCAAGGCAGACAGCTGCTCAATTTCCTCAGTCTCTGTAGCAGCTATACCAAAGCCCACTGGTGCTCTTTTCGGTCCTTAAAGGACCGTCTCTTGAGATAGTCTATGCCACGGATGCACAGGGCATCTGAGCCTCTGTCACAATGGGTTGTTTTTGCCACTCCTTCCCCGTCAAAGCACTCCGTGGCAGTGTGACTTCATTCAGGCCACAATAATCCACTGTTAATCTCCATTCTCCATCAAACTTACACACTGGCCAGATGGGGCTGTTAAAGGGTGGACAAGTCTTGCTGATCACTCCTTGGTTCCCCACTTGACGGATCAGCTTATGGATGGGCATCAAGGAATCTCAGTTGGTGCAATACTGTCGCTGGTGCACTGTTGTGGTAGTGATTGGCACTTGTTGGTCTTCAACCTTTAGCAATCCCACAACAGCAGGGTCCTCTGAGAGACCAGGCAAGGCAGACAGCTGCTCAATTTCCTCAGTCTCTGTAGCAGCTATACCAAAGCCCACTGGTGCTCTTTTCGGTCCTTAAAGGACCGTCTCTTGAGATAGTCTATGCCACGGATGCACAGGGCATCTGAGCCTCTGTCACAATGGGTTGTTTTTGCCACTCCTTCCCAGTCAAGGTTATTTCAGCCTCCAACACAGTCAGTTGTTGAGATCCCCCAGTCACATAAAAAATGCTAATGGGTTGTACCCCTTTATAGCTTGGTGGCATGAGGGTACACTGTGCACCTGTGTCTGCTAGAGCTCTGTACCCCTGCAGCTTTGATGTGCCAGGGCATTGAAACTAAACAGTCCAGTAAACATGGTTGTCCCTTTCCTCCATCTGTCGGGAGGCAGGGCCCCTCCAGTAGTAACCACAGCACAGTCCACTCATGTCTTGGAAGATTGGATGATTGTTCCTTTTCCAGTCAGGTCTTCCATCCTGTCTTGATGGATGAAGCAATTACTAGAGAAGCAATTTTCCTGGAAGATTACCCACTTGTGAATATTTTCCCTTGCAATTCATATACTTATTCCTCTAGGAGCAAGGTAGGTTTCCATCCAACCTCCTCATGTCCTCTCTGTGGTCACGTAGGTATGCTATGATTGATACCTTCTGTGGTCCCTTCTTTGAGTAGAGGAACACTCCCTCCTAATAGCTGAGACACTGGCTTTTACAGCTAAGGGACGGGAAAACTCCTGCAGAGACAGTTTCTTGGCTATTATGTCTGGCAGTTTCTCTGCAACTAAGACACAGGCCTGTATGTAGGAAGGCAGACTTTCCCCATATTGCCAGAGCTGGCGAACCACCTAATCCACTGTCAGTGCCTCATCATCTTTCCAAGTCATTACTGTCAACACATTTGCATACGAAGATGGATGGTGCATTCCATAGTAATTTCTGCCACGTGGGTCGTGTGCACTGAACTTCATCTGTATCAGTGGGTAACCATGCATTGTTTGGGTCATACTAAATCTTCTCTAGCACACCTACTTCCCTCAGCACTGGTTACCCTTCTCTGTGGTGGTCCCCTTGCCTGGCTGATGTGGCACACTTTCTTTAAATGGATACCTGTCCTTCACACTTGTCAGGAGTCGTGTCCATAGGCTTACATCTTGTGTCCTTCTTCCAGTTGCCTTGTCAATGAACCCCTTCTCCAGAAAGTGACCCCAACTTCCTGGCTTCTCTGCCCTCTGGCTCCATACTACTGACCCCATTATCCCAGCAGTGGAGCAGCCAGCTGATACAACCACGGATGGAATAACTACAGCTCCCATAGAAGGGGTTGGAGTTGCTGCAGGGGGTTTTGTGGGCACTGCGTGCATTCGGGTCACTGCCTGGCCCCTTGCAGGGGTTTTGGTGGCTGCACTGCCCATCACAGGGGTGCGGGTTGCTGCCCTGCTTCTTAGGGCAGTTTGTATGTCTGCACAGAGCCTGCCTTTGTGCTGAGCATTGGTAGCAGATGGGGAAGCATTTCCAAACAGTTCTTTCACTTCACACCAGATCATGAAAACATTCAGAATGATGCTGATCCCTATGAATAGGACACTCCAAAAGCATGGAAAATTTCCCAAATTGAATGAACTGTCTTGGGGGTGAAAACACACTCCTACCATTTCTCATGGACTAATCCAAGCTATACTGGAGCAGAGTGATCCCTCTGAAAATCTACCATACATTGATGACATCATCATGTGGGGCAACACAAGCAGTGCTAGGTGGGCAGCAGGCTGTAGAGGTGGGATTCTGGGATTTGATGCCTAAGGAATTGAGTGGCAGGGTCTCTAGGAGCTGGTGAAGAATCCAAGACACTCGGGTTCTTTTGCTGTTGAGGAAAGAGTTGTGGCTAGCAATTAGAGCAGAGTTGGGGTAGTGAGCAGCAGGGCACTGGTGTTTACTGGAAAACAGCAGGATCTAGTGCTCCTCTCTCTAGACTCTCCTCTCATGAACTGGGGATCTCCTCCCAGTCATATCTGTGCTGGTGGTCGAGGGTGATGTCTGCTTCCGTGGTACTGGAGATAGAGTTTTGCATCAACATTCCATTACTCAGCTGAACCTGGAGCCTCAAATGGCCCAGCTGAACTCTGGCCCATGGGCAAGATGTGCACCCAGTACAAGGAGATTCTGAATGTGGTGATGTCAAAGAATATTAGGCCTAGAGACTTAGAATGGTGCTGTGGGAAAAATCTCCCTTCCCTCTTCCTGCACTCCTTGCCCAGGGAGTGTACTCTTCTCAGGTCAAATCCAAAACATAACTTCATACCTGCAACTTTGAATAAAATGAACTCTGTCCTTACTAAAACCAGCACATTTTTCATACAAGATCCGTTTTCATGGCTGAGTTCAGCCCTGCTACCCTCAGCATGGCAGGGGATTGCAGTGACCAAGATGGAGAACGTGCACAGGCCTATCATGTCTCATACTCTTTCACACCACTTTCTTCCACTTGTACTACAGCAGCACATCTGTATCACCTATCACACTGCTGTGACAAGCAGCAAACCCAGGTGCCTTATAGTACACTGCCTTGCCACTTCCCTTCAGCTACTCCCCACTCTTCTGACTCTGGTCCTGATTTAATTGTGCACCCCCCCACTCCCAGCCCCCCTTCCCTGCAATTCAAGCAAGTGTAATAAACACAGATCGTGCCAACTATGCCAAATTACTCCTTTCTCACTGCAAAAAAAGGGTAAGGATTAGGAACCTGTGCAATTCCATGGAACAGTACTGAAAGCTTTTCTGTCAGTGCACAAAGAAGCTTTGTTGAACATGGATGGAACATACGGCATTGTGTGGAATTAAAAATGAGATTTTCCATCAGAAGTTCTTCCTTTCTCTCATGGCTAGATTAACTGTTCAAGTGTTACCAGGAAAAACATGGGGGAAGCACTATGGCAAAATGAAAGTTTTTTGGATTTAAAATAAGAGAGACAACCTCATTGTCTTGTTCTCAGGGAACACATCCTTCAATACAGCCAAAATCCATAAATTGCTTTGGATTAGATATTCTGGGGAGGCTCAACATGGGATAAAGTTCTTCTTTCCCTCCTTGTGCAAACACAAGAATTTCAGCCTCAAACCTGTGTTTCTGGTTTCTTCTGTGGAAGCTTTTGCTTTTCCAAACAGCATCATAGTTAGCGCAAAATATTTAATTCTGCAAGTGAACTGTAAATTTAGGTTCACATAAATAAATGTTTAATCTTATGTAAATAGGATGTAAGGCTTTTAACAGAAAGCTTGCTGTTGATCTGGTTAAGTACTACATAGCTGTTCTATTATCCAGTGGGCTGTTGTGGCTCCTCAAGAATATCATATATATGTATCTTGATATACTTCAGTCACTTAGAAAAGTATTATTTATTGCCTTGGCCTTGTTCATAAATTAGTCTATACCGAGGTGATTTTTTAAAACTGAAAGAACTTGTCATGCACATAACAGAAATCCTTCAGAGTACAAAGACTGGTGAACTGACCCCAACCCTCATTCCGTCGCACTGCGCCGCTGGGGAGAAAGAGGTAGAGAAAACTGGGAGTGAATTTCAGTCCAGAAAAATGGGAGGTGTGGTGGGAATCTATTTTACAGTTGTTCTTATTTCTCATTACCGTACCCTGATTTACAATGGCAATAAGTTAAAATAATTTCCTTGAGTTGGGTCTGTTATGCCCATGATGGTAATTACTGTCCTTATCTTGACCCTTGAGCCTTTCACCATATTCTCCCCCTCTCTCCAATTGAGGAGTGGGAGTGATAGAACAGCTTGGTGAGCACCTGGTAACTAGTCAACCCACCACATCATATCAGTAAACAGAAATATATCTTAGAACATACATTCCCAAACAAAAATCAGGGCTAAGTGAATTGTTTGTGCGCCAACTGAATACCACGAAAAAATGCCCACATATTTGAAGAATAGGGGAACAGAAAGAAAAGCTTGCTTCAAACTACATCTTTTCCACTGTTGTACATTTTTGCTTTACTTTTTACTGTTCTGGTAACAGACCTGGAGAAATCCTAAATTATCTGTGTAGCTGTTACTATAGATACTTCAAAATTTAGTTCATACCATGCTGCACAGGCAGAAGAGCTTCTCCCATATATTCTATGGAAAGGCTCCACTGCAAATTAATTTACTCAAAGCTGTATATGTCAGAGCCCACTCTCGCCTTCCTTTGTCACATGTTCCCACTCCTCTCTTGTTCTGCTGGAGTAAGGAGGGCTAGTTGTGACAAGTCTCTGCTGAAAACTCATCAGAAAAGGGGTGATGAGATTTTTGGTTGAATTGCCTTTCTGAGGCAGCTCAATCCTTCATCAGATCAGTACCAGTGCCTTGTTCAGGAAGGGTCAGCTGAGCCAAATGAGGGATGAGTGAGCACAGGGTCACACACCAGCCCTAGGCCTGATTGTCCAAGTCTACCATGGAGCCACCTCCTGCATTAAAAATTGCAACAGCAGAATGGACCTTTTGGCAACAGGACTTTTAGCAATGCAAACAAATAACGGAGAAATAGACTGTGTATAGTGGATGCACACCTAAACACCTGAGGAAGGAAAAGTGCTGACTCTGTTTTCTTCGGATTCTGGGTTTATCTAAGTTAAACTAATGAATAAGCGGATGAACCGTTAACTCTTACCAAAGATGTAGATATTGTCCAGTCTTCAGCCATTTTAAACTGACTTCCACAGAAATATAGTAATTTTTATAACAAAAAGTTTGAATCTTATGTGTATTGCTTATTCCCTTAGAGTATTTCTTTGCTTACGTTGCATATGGAGTATTTACAGTCATAAAACTGCTGTCTAAAATTCCAGATTAATTTTAGCATACTGTTTTTCAGAATTTCACAGGCATATATATTAAGATACTTAAACTTCTAACCTGTCACAGAATTTTATGGACTCGTTCTTCAGTGTGAGTTAATAAGCTATATCAGGGGTTGCGGGAAGACAGCTTCAGGGTAGGATCCTGATGACTGGAAAAAGTAAGCCTCACATGTGCAAGAAGGCAAGGAATGTGGTCTGGGGAACTATGGGCCAGCTAGTCTCATTTCAGTTTCCAGGAAGCTTATGGAGGAAGTCTTCCTTGGAAACCACTCTATGATGAGATGTTTGACTGACCGGACAGTGGGAGAACAATAGATGCTACACACTTCAGTAAGGCCTTTGACAATGCCATAGTATCTTTGTAGCCTACTAGACTTCACTGAAAATGGTGGTTAGGCTCTTGGCTACCTGGCATGTCCCATTTGGCACATGGGTGACCCTCTCTTCCACTGTTAGTCTGTAGTGCTGTAGCACCTGGTTGTGGGGAAAATCCCACAGGTGCAGCACAGCCTTCCTTCTCAGAAACCTCCCAAACAGCTAGATCCCTGTCACAAAGGCCAATACTATGACTCTCCAACAGAAAGAGTATGGTCATTCTCCCCATCCTTTCCTGCTCTTTAGGCAGCACTGCTTCAGAGAGGACATGGCAATGCAAGAGGCAGTCAAAGGAGATGGCAAAGGTGAGTCTGCGACCATCTGCAATAAAGTGGGAATGCCATATTATTGCTTCTCTTTTGGGCCTGGATAGGAGTGATGCCTAGCTGACTCCACACCTATCAGAGAGCACTGCCAGGTCACAGTAGCATAGCTCCTCACATGGCCACTCATCCACAGTATAGGGGGGTGTCTGGCTCTGAGCTGTCTTTGCTGTTCAGAATAAATTATGTCTTCCTTGTGATTTTACTGCAATGCATAGCTGATGGAAGGGTTGTTCCTTCAGTCCAGAAAAATGGGAAGGGTTTATCCATTTGATACTGTCCTGCACCACATCCTTGTTTCTAAATTGGAGAGGACAGCAATGTCATTCACATATGCAACTGTGTTGTTTTGGCACAGCCCTTGTAAAGGTGCACATTGTCAAGAGAATTACTCAGGGCGGAACTGAGCTATACGATTTTCCAGGCTCCAAACCAGATTATAGCCTGATGATTACTTTTACTGCGCAGTTAAGGCATACAAAGACAAATTTTTCTGAAAGGTCGCTTCAAATACTAGCTGTTCAAGAAAATCTGAGTACACATTGATAATTAGAGGAAGAAAAGGAAGAAGTTTAAAATTTTCTTTTAAATAAATTTTTAATGTGATATATAGGCATGATCACTACGAGATCTTCCACCTATACAAAATACTACAATACACCACATTTTCACTGTACATTAAAGAGTCTGGGAAGAATATACCTTCACTGGAAAAATATAATATAATTACTTAAATAAACAAAGACAACATTATAGTGCAAACAAAATCCTGGTTTTATTTATTCTGCAATTACTGAGTACTTTCTAAAAGTCTTTTTAAAAAGTAATAAAAAACCCTTCTCACAGACAACCAGCTTTTTCAGAGATGATTTCCTCTTGCTGAACAAATAACCCTGGTATGATCCCTGAAGCTGTGATAACCTGTATAAACATTTGTGTGATGCATACTGACCTTATCTGTATGAAGCAAGGGATCCCAACTCAAAATTTGCAGATAGCAATAAAGTGGCACCTGCTGGCTTCAGCTGACTTTCGATCAGGCCTATGACAAGAAGGATTTGGTATAACAGACATCTATCTCCATGAGATAAAGACAATGTGCTTACGGAAGCCTGGTAAGGCCTTGGTTAACAATGCTGTTGGTTTTTACTGGTAACTGCTGTTAGAAAGAGCAAGGGCTTACTTTCCTATTACAGAATAATAAAACCAAGCCATAAACCATCAACAGTGTCAGATTCTCAAAAATGCACTTCAACATGCAAAAGAAGAAATATGACATATTTCTGTCCCAAGAGGCATGACGGAGTTTCCAGAGCCCACACCGGGTGATTCCCAATTTCTGCGAGCTCTGATACCTTAATCAACTTCTTCAGTCTGATGAGAAAATATGCTAACTTGAAAGTACCTCTATGCTTTTGCCAACTGTATGATGTTAAGAGGAAAATTAAGAGTTCTGCAAAGACTTTAGGGAAATAAATTACATGTAGGTGAGTACATGAAAAAGGGGATATTTGGTTTCACTTGGAGAGGAAATGTTGTCTCTTTGTACTTCACTGTGTTGCCCTTCCCTCAGAAAACCAGTAAGAACCTATTCCAATGAGGCTTCAAATTCTGGGTGAGATAGGGACAGTCTAACCCACTACTGTCGCTGCACAGAATGACACTGGGCTCCTCAAATATGTGTGATCGATTGCCATTCAGACCGTGTTGGGTGTCATATAAAGAACAAGTCAGGTTTAAAAGGAAGCAGAACATTCATCACTGATGACATTATATGGGATGTCCTTGAAGTTCTTAACACATTAGACAATACTACTTTCACAGGCAGTAAGTGGCTATTCCATTACAATTTTCAGACTTTCACTTCTTTCAAAGCATACCTAAAAGGGAATAGCAGATAAGAAAACTGAATTAAATAACATACAATTTCACAGTTCTGTTGCAGTCTGTAAAATACATAAAATGCATATAACCAGTTTGCTACTACAACAGCTGATGGGTTAATGCACAACATTCTAGGCATAGATGGAAGATGTCACAAAGTGATAACTACCAGGCTATTGATTCCCCAGTTTCAATTTCTGCACCATTATATTTTTTTTCCACTTATTGCATTCGACAATCACAAAAGAGCGTGTAGAAAATATCTCTCAAGTGGATGGGCACCTAACTAGCAGGACTAAGATACAGAGCAGCTTCTGCAGTGCCTCTGGCTGACAGTGACTGAAATACAGCAGGAAACTTCTGCTCATGGTTTAAATTGAACACTGGCCAAAAGGTATGTGTCAAGGTACCATGTTTTAAGAATGCCTTGGTACACCAGAAAAACAAATTCTGCCTTGCTACATACTGCACTTCTCATTAACAGAGCTGCAAAAGCCATCTTATGGAAAGACAATGAAACACACTTGCTAGTTTGCTATCTCAGTACGACATCTGCTTGATCCAGACGAATGAGGAAGTGAAGATTTTGCCTACTAGAACTTTATAAAAGCCTTTGACCACCCTCATGCATAAATACTAACCCACATATTAAAATGACTCATTCTCAACTACTTAAAACATTATGGTAACTGCTCCAAACATAATTAACTGCCCGTATCTATGTATGAAACTTGCAAATGAAAACAGTCACCCTTAAGATATTATTGTACCAAAAAAGATAAAAATACATAACAAACTACTTTTAAATTATTTTCTCTATCCATAAATAATTGGCCATGATCTGCTCTCACAAAATTATTTTAAGATTGTGTGTCTAATAAGAATTCCAACATTTGGCTACCCCAAGAAACTGCATTAAAAAACCCAAAACCCACTAAGCTAAGTGACCAGAGCCAGAGGGACTTGCATGCTAAGCAAGTTCCTTCTCAGGTCCATCAAGAACACCCTAGGGTCCCTCAGGGTCATGTTACTCTTTCACATGGAGAAGTTTCTCAGAGTAGCAAGAGATTAAAAGTTGCTGATGTTTTACCGTGGAGAAGAATTTGTTGGTTCCTCCCAAAACACGGAGGAAGAACTTTCATTGGGAAGTACTTTGATTCACAGAGAAGCGCTGGGAAGGTTATCTGTTCTTGCACTAAAATAGAATGTCTTTCTCTTACGTAGAAGCACAGTTCTAGAGTCATGCTGCAGCATAAGAGTACCATACACCCAGTCCCATAAACAACTGTGCAGAACACCCATGTCCTTAGGACCAAAGGCTGCCACTCTCCATCACAGACTCAAGCTCTGGATTCTGGTGATTAATTCTGTGTAACCCAGCTTACCTCTCACCCCCAGTCCACAAGAAAGGGTGAGACTTGGTTATCAGAGAGTCCGTACAGCCACAGGGTAGAGCAGTGACAAGTGCTCTGCTCCTCTGATAGGCAGTTTTCTTGTGGTGTAGTAGTGGATGACTTCAGGAACGCTGTCGAAGGGAGGGCTGTTCTGACCCAGGATGTATTTCTCTTTGGTTTTCACCAGTTTCATGTGCATAAAACCTTGACTGCTCCTGCACGGAAAGCAAATCATTAGTTCATGCTCGGATAGAGGGGAGTAGAATCACAAAAGGCTGTTCTTTGTGATGCTGGAGAATGTTGGAGAACAGATGCAAGTAGTTGCTGGGTGACACGCCAAGACGGTCAGACAGTGACTGCTAGCTGCAAACCCCCATGGACAGTCCAACACAAAGGCAGTCTAAGCTAGTATTTTTTTTTCACCACCTCTGTTGTCTGGATCCAGGTGCAAGGCTATCTTAACCTGGTATTGATCCACAGGTGTGTGAGACGACAACCCCTTTCCTGTCCCCCTGTGCCCCTCCTCGCCTTTCCCCCAGTGTTTTCCTGTGAACATTTACATTTCACTACAGCCAATCATTACTTCTGAACCAAAAAGTATTATTGGTTTTGGGCTATCAGAGGCCTGAGGCTCTCTTCATAGACACATAGGCAGGCCACGAGCCTCACTCAGATCAAGCTCTTATCTTTCAGGTGTGTTCAACAATTCTCTGAAGAAGTGACCCTTTCTGGTGAGCAGAAAACACTGCAGGCACTGTAGTTACAGCTCTACACACTTAAATCTTGCTTTAAATAGCAATTTCTTAGCAGACAAAATCTCTAATTGTAAGTGCTCTCTGAATTATTTCCTTTAAACAAGGGTGATTTCTTTAAATATATTATTATGAGGACAGTTGGACTGAAGGACTCCCTTCCTTCAGTTCACTATGCATCTGCTTGCTACAAAATGCCTTAAAAGTGTGCAGATAAATTAATGGAGTTGCAAGTGAATGTTAAATTCAGGAGTATAGCAAGAACTGGAGAACAATCTGCCAAGTGCACTTTCATGCAGAAAGGGCAAGAACACATGCAGTTTTTAAAACAGAAAGCAAATACATATAATGTAAACAAACTGCTACAAGCCATGTATTCATGATAAACAGCTGTTGCTTCCCTAATAAGGACCTATGTATGTACTTAGGTTTGGGTAATACATTGTCATTGAGCTTACAGTATATGATGTTTGTGACCATTTTAGTATTTGTCCCAGAATGTGCCAACAATTTCTTCACATTTTGCAATGACAGCACTAGTAGCACAGTGCCAGAACTTAACACTGGACTTCACTGCCTTTTTCCAGTCAACCCACATATATATAAGCATAAAATCATACACATTCACTGCAGAGTTTGCTTTCAACATGGATTAAAGGACAATTTACAATCAAGTGCTTCACACAGAATAGCAGGGAACTGTAAATTCATTCATGTGCCTGTGCAGGTTTGTGTAAATTCAACTTTTCCACAGTATTTTTCATAGGTGTTATCTCTCCCTCACAAATAGTTCAATATGTGCGCCCCTTTATTTCATGTCATCTCTCGTGAGTATACAGATATAAACAGTAAACAGTGTGGCCAGCAGGACTAGGGAAGTGCTTTGAACTCCAGCAGCGGTGAGATGACACCTTGAATCCTGTGTTCAGTTCTGGGCCCCTCACTACAAGAAAAACATTGAGGTGCTGGAGCGTGTCCAGAGAAGCGCAACAAAGCTGGTGAAGGGTCTAGAGCACAAGTCTTACGAAGAACGGCTGACAGAACTGGGGTTGTTTAGACTGGAAAAAAGAAGACTGAGGGGAGACAATATTGCTCTCTACAGGTACCTGAAAGGATGTTGTAACAAGGTGGATTTCAGTCTCTTTTCCCAAGCAACAAGTGAGAGGATGAGAGGAAACAGCCTCAAATTGGACCAGTGTGGCTTTAGATTCGGTATTAGGAAAAAATTCTTTACTGAAAGGGTTACCAAGCACTGGAACAGGCTGCCAGAGAAGTGGTAGAGTCACCATAGCTGGAGGTATTTAAAAGATGTGTAGACGTGGCACTTAGGGACATGGTTTAGCGGTGGACTTGGCAGTTAATGGTTGGACTTGATAATCTTTGAAATCCTTTCCAACCTAAAAGATTCTATGATTCTATATTCTCCCTGCCCCTTACCTATCCCTATCACAGGCTGCAATATATGTCAACTATCTCATTTTCCTTCAGCTAGAGATTAACTACCTTTTCACATTTCATAGATCACAGACCATCCATAAAAACATCTTGCTTCTGTTCCTGTTGCTGATCCACTGCCTGATCCCAGGGAGGTCATCACTTCTCTGACCTCATCCTCCTGCTCATGCAACATATTAGTACCACACCTGGCTTCTGGAGCTCTCCTGTTTTGACTGTCTACATATTATAATGGTAAAGATGCAAAAGTATCAGTTCAAGGATACAGTAGAAATAGGCTTCATTAATTGTTGGGGCAGGGGGATAAAGCAGACCCCCATCCCCCAGATAAAACACCAAAAAGGGTGCTGGCATCTGTTTTCCCACCAGTGATGTTAGTGTGTTCTCTGCTCACAAATTGCTGTGAGAAGCTCGTAGCTCATGTACTGCACAAAACACTGCAGAAGCAACACTGTTGTTGTCATTAATCACAGCTTCTCAGGCCTGCCACTTTTGCAGCAGCTAAACAAACACATGTAAAAAAGTAAAAAATACACAGCCAGAATGCTCGGCCTAATGGGAAGATGCTGGCTACAGACACCTGAGTGTTTTTCAGAACACATTAAATAACAAGTGAAAGGTGACAACAGTCATTTGAAAGTATTTCATTAAGGTTTCTGCAGCCAGTCATAATTTTTAATCAATGTATCTAAACAGTGAAACAATCTCTCCGCAAATTAATTACATTTGAAAAAAGGAACAGCAAGACATCACACTTGAATAGATATCCATGAACAAAGTCAATAATCACTTCACGGCTCTAGTTCAATACACTGTCAGAGCAACCCTGGATGGCTCATCACAGTAGCCTCACAGCACTGCTTTCCAGTGTTCAAAGTACAGTCCCAGCAGAGACCCGTGTCCATTGCTGCTGCCTGAATTTCCATTTCAACATAGCTGAATTGGGAAAGAGGCCTTAAGGGGGCACCCAGAAGTGGCTCTAGTGTTCCTGAAGAAAATATCCAACAAAGCTGGACTCTGGGAGATGCAAATGTAGTATAAATGCTCATTCTCTTGTAACATGAACCCCTTCAGTTTGGTGGCTGAACATCTGCCTTACATCAACAGGTTTTACATGGTTTACTATGCCTAGCGGTGGGGTAGTACTCCCCTCCTTTCTACACTTTAGACAGTCTTCCAGCCTCTGATGTGGAGGTCAAGACAACTCCACCTGCTTTTACATGTTCAACAACATTCTATTCTGAGGGAGCTGGTTTTCACACGACCAACATATGTACAGGCCTTAAGGTCTCAGTCTGCCATGAGACCAGGCAGCTGATAGAGGACTTGGTGCTCTACCTGGGCAATTCTCCTACCTAATGAGTAGGAGGAATGTTCTTAGGAACAACTCAGGCAGAAAGTTGCATGGCGATTTGACAGAGGTGGGTAAGCTGAAAGTTGTTATGGTTGAAATCCAGTAAATATTTTTATTTCAGATGTTCTTAGGAAGCCTTTGTTCTCCTCCTCTCTTGCTTCTGGCAAGGAATGCAGTCAAGGATGTGTTCTTGTGAATCACAGGTAACTTACTACAAGAACAGGCACATCAGCACAAGGACATACAACAGCAGCAGTGGTCCAAAACCCTAGTCTCCTCCCTTTGGTTCCAACAAGCCAATAGGAGCTACATGCTTTAATGGAAATCAAACAGAACCCTAATGAATTTGTCCCAGGCAAAGGTTTTCAGAACAACCTTGCTCCACAGGCCTTTCACAGCACTGTGCAACAGCCCATGGGAAACACATTGTCTCTAGTTTCCATTGTACCAGCACATCTCCTGGAACTGACAGAAAGAACCAAGCATGCAGGTGCAAGGGAAAGACAGGTTTCTAATAGAGGGGGAATTGGAAATAGCTAGGGATAGTAGCCCTTCATTTCTGTCAAAGAGTAAATGCCGCTGGTCCTCTTTTGCTTCTCCAGACTACTTAATATCTGCTGTGTGGCACACAGTGGTCTCTGGCAAAGTACTGTGGAGAGCCTGAGGACAGAAACACTTGGGCCTACTATAACTTGGAGCAGGTCAGGCTGCATAGCACCTGATATAGAGACCTTTAGGGTCCCATGGGATAATAAGCAGCATTGAGGCACTCCTGAGATCATTCTGGCATTTCAATTCACAAGGTCAGAGCTCAGTCAACAGCCTGCTTCTGTTGCCATGCTATACGTTTTTTGAATCAACGCACTGAAGAGATGGGATTAAATTATGAGATGGAGGCATAAGGAAAGTGCCTGAACATGCAACTCTTGCTGGAATACACTTACAGGGTAGCCATGGGGCACAAGGAGACTTACTGGCTGTGACAAATACCTATTATTACTGTGGACCTAGCAGCAAGCCAAATAGAGATTCACTGATCCATTACAGGAGAGAGAGCTATAAATATAACTAGCAATAAAGGTCCTAGTCTTTCCTGCAGAACATATCACCACAGGGCTGGCAATCAGGGCACCCGTTAATTTTCAAGGGAAGGAAAACGCACTGACAAGAGGAGAGAAGTAAGTAGTAAGGTGTGGAGAGTAACATGTTATCCAGCAAGCAGTTTATACAATAAAAAAAACCAAATAGAAGTTACTGTAATTTTACCAGAAGCATGGACAATCGAGCAGTTTTTGGAAAATGGGGGCAGTATGCCTCTAATCAAAAAGGCCTCTAAGAAACAAGTATCAAACACTTGGGAGCCACTCCCACAGGACACAATGACTAGAACAGAATCATGATACGTGGGGCTTGAGGCTACTGCCTTGATTCCCTACTATGTCTTGTCACCTTCAATTTTTGTATCAAGAAATTTGTTGAAATCATGACAGTTAAAACTACAGTCAGATTCAAAGCCAGTAATTGCATATCAGCATGTGCCTGCTGTCTCTAACATTAGTGTCACAGAGTGCTCCCAGAGATGTCATTCCACGGAAACACAGGCCACACAGTGTGTGCTAAATAGGGACACTGTAAAGACTGTGTCAGAGCAGGATGTATGACAAGAACCTAGGGCAAATTTCAGCAGAAGCAGGAAACAGAGTCCAACCAGCGTGGACACTCAGGAATTACTCACAGAGAAGAGCTGTTAATTTTTTCCACTGTAGTATCCACCAACTCTAGAGCTAGGATTCAAGAACCATATCCTAGTGCAGTTATTCTAGGTTAATGAAACAACTGAGAAGGTTGCAAGTTTATGACAAGAATAAATTGCCAGACTGGATGAGGCTTTGAGCAAGCTGGTCTAGTGGAAGGTGTCCCTGCCCATGGCAGGGGGGTTGGAACTAGATGATCCTTAAGGTCCCTTCCAACCTAAACCGTTGCCGATTCTGTGAAATTACCCATGGCTGGTCAGACTTAATTTCATGCTATAGCTTTATTAACAAGTATCCACCATAAGTACTATGTGCCTTTATAGAGTGACACCAGATGTTCAGCAGCCAGTGCTTTTCATTTCACAAAACATAAATACACCCGTGAAATAAAACAGGGTGCAGTCCTCCAGGAGCAGCCTGCCACAGCATGGGCTTACCACAGCTACTTTCTCTGGTGCTGGGTCCCTCTCAAGGTACAAGTTGTTGTCTATACGCCACCAGGACCCTCCACAGTTGCAGTGGACAGCCTGTCATCTCACCATGGGCTGCAGGAGAACCTCTGCTGTGGTGCACCTCCTCCCTTCACTGACTTTTGATGTCTGCCTTAATGTCTCCCTCACATCCCACTCCTCTCTCCATGCTGATTCTCTCTCCTCTGTTTCCGGTGCTGCTTCACTTTTGTGTTATCCACTCTTAAATATGTTAATTCGCCTCTTTTGTGTTATCCCCTCTTAAATATGTTAATTCGCAGAGGCACAGATTTGGCTTGGCCATGGTCAGAAGTGAGACCAATTTGAAACCAGGGGGGAGCTTCTAGAAGCTTCTCACAGGAGTCATCCCTGTGGACCTTCCCCCACTACCAGAACACCCACCACACAAACCCAACCCAACAGAGTGCCATAGGAGAGCAATCATCATCACAGGGAGTGGGATAGAGAATAAATAGGCTGAATCAAGAGGCCAGAGTCAGCACTAGTTTTGACAAATGTATGGCAGAGAGCTGAGAAGTAGTGAAAGAATCTTGTGCTCCAGAAAACACAGACTGGAGGAGGTCAGTCATTTACCCACAGAGCAAGTTATGGGGAGACTTAAAATACATACTACCAGGAAATCTGGTTTAGAAAACTTTGGAATACAACATGCAAAAGGATATTAAGGACCTGAATCCCAGTGTCCAAAAAAGCAAAATATAAATTTAATAGTCACTATTTTCTCTCGAAGTTGTGCTCTGGTCGAATAACAGAAACCACTGTGCTGATGGAAGAATTGAGCTAAATACTTAAAAACAAAAGTTGTATTCCAAGACTTACAAGAATTTAAGGGAAAATTTAAACCTACATATATCTACCTCCATATATCTGAAGCATGTGTCATTAACTCTTCAGTGTTTGAAAATATCTAGAGGACTACTACATCAGAGAATACACGGATCAAATGACAAAAGGACAACAGGAGCTGAACAGCAGGTGTGTTCCAGTCCAAGACAGACCCCTGTATTACAGAGAGATCCCAACAATAATAGCAAAGAAATCATGATTTAAAAAATAGTCCTACAAAATATTTTTCTTAAGCCTAAGAACAGAATTTTAAAACTAGGTTAACGGATGCACTTCTACTCAACCCAAAGTGGTATTAAAAAAACAATCTGAAATTTACTGTTTAGACCATCAGACTAAACCAGGGTAGAGTAGATACGCCCTGTATTTTTAATGAACATACAAATGTAAAAAGGATTAGGTTTGGTGCTGTCTAAGAAAGTGTTACCTTGTTACCATCAAGTATCATCACCATCTCAGCAGTAAAATGTGTCTCCAAAACAGACCTATGAAGAAATCATGTAAAAGCCAAACTGGCAGGGGTAATGCTAGTACAAAAGGCAAGTAGGTCTGTGTCCCAGATCTACTTGGAAGGGCAGATGCCACATCAGACCCCATTCTGTAAGACAGAAAGAAAAGAAACAATTCTCTTTGCACTTGTACAGCCCATACCAAGGTCAAGGGGCTTCCTGTTCTCCCGCACAGAAAACCTGGAACCTTTCCCTCTGCTGGAAATGCAAGTGTCCCTGCCCACGGCTGAAGGGTAAATCTAGATGAACTTTGAAGGACTATTCCAACCCAAACAATTCAGTGATTCTGTTCTACGGTATGTTGACGTCAACATCTGTAATGTACCCTCATCAGCCGAATGTGGGTGTGGCAAGTTCAGAGCAGCACTGAGAATGGAACAATGCTCATTTCTTAAATCTGTAGATCTTTCATCCTTGAAACTGCATTTTTTACTTTCAAGAACTGTAGCGATACTGTATGCCTCTACCACAGTAAATCACATGAAGCCTTCCTTCCATATAGGAAGCAAAAGGAGTAAAATTCCTAAACAATACAGTTGCTTATTCTGCCTGAAGCAGAAGCAGCAGGAGCATTTCAAGTCAGAACCAGAAAAAAAAAATCCAAGTTTATTTAGTTAAATGGACACCAAATGAAGACTGAAAATCTCTTAACATCCCCAGGCTGTAAGGTCCTAATTCAGTGATTGTTACTATACATCATGCAGATTGACAGTCTCAGACTCTGGGTGTTTGTGCGAGCTGAACTAGTGTAGCAACAGACTGGATCATTTTCTCTTCTTGCACCAGATTATGGATATTATGTCTTATATTTACATTTATTATGTTTTACTTACAAGTACTTACTTCAGTGAAAGAGAATAGTCATGCTTGCTTGTTTGACTATTTCTTACAAGGTAGCTACACTCTTTACATAAACGTAACAGGTTCTCTGCATCTGTCCGACTGATTGCTCCATGATACCATCTAGGAAAAAGCAGAGATTAATACACACACATATTCCAACTCATATTCCTTTTACTACTTTGTTTCTTTAAGGTAGGAATAATGGTTAATATCACATGGATATCTTTAAGATCCAACATATTACGGATAAAAGGCACATTGCTTGCATTATCTAAAGTTAACTTTACAACTTCACTAGGCCTGTAGTTCCTGTCAGCTGAAGAAGAATCTTATATCAGGAAAGCATGCAAGAGGATTGGCGTACATATTTATGCAAGTAAATCACACTCAGAGCAACACATTATAATCTCTATCTTGCAAGCAGTATACCCACAATACCCACTTTATTTCCTCCCCGTGATGTATCATTATTTCAACTAATATACAAAAGAGAAAAAGAAAACATCAAAAGTAAACAAAAAGAAAATCACATCTGAAGAACATGCATGTTAATAATGGAAAAAAATTGCTAAAATAAATCTCTCAGACAGAAGTAAAGTGATAAAATGTGAAAAAAATAAAACAAAGGCATCTGTTCTAAACACAGCTGTAACAACTCAGAGTACTTTAAGTAAATCCTTGATGGACCTCTAGAGTGGGTGTGATCAATTCAGGGAAGAAAGGAAATGGGGAGAGTAGCGCTGGGTCCTTCACTAGACTGATCACTGGAAAAAAAAAAGAAAAAGAAAAAGAAGAAGAACTTCCTCATGCTGCTCTGTATGAGCAATTAAAAATCTCACAGTTCAGTAATAAATGCTTTGACCCTTCTCCCCTTCTCCCAAGTTTCCCAAGTGATGTAATGTGTCTAGCCCTGCACTAGGTCAACTGAATCTTTGAGGATGATCTCTTCCTTCCTGCAACTGCCAGATGCACTTTGAAGCACAATGTGAGACTATCATGCCTGCATAAGCAGCATAATGCATACACGAGAAGTGCTCTCTTTCTGTTATTACCAGGAACTGTCACAGGCCTTATGCAAAAAAGTTTCCTTCCATTTATTCTAATTTTATTTCTTTCCTGGACTTACTCTAAGGGAGATGTTGCAACTGAAAGGTAAGTGATTAAAGACCAGACAGACCCCTTTGACAGAAGTCATGCTCTTAACCACTTTGTGCTGATGTCAACTCCATTGTCAAATCTGAAGAATGTACTAAACAAAAGTTGGTGCTCAAATACAAAATTCAGTTTGTGCCTGGTTACAACCAAAGTCTGCATTAGAGTAAGCTAAAAGAGTGCTATACTATTATATATTCAAGACAACTCCATCACTTCACAAATAAAATTGAGGCACAGATGTGAATGTTTCCAGGTAGTGTTCTCCCTATCCCACATTAGATATTTATTGCTGAAGGACGGCAAGCAATTCAAAGACTAGGTTGTCTTCTGAGTGTAAAGTCAGAAAATGGATTTGACAGTCTAAAAATTATTCCTATTAGCTCTAAATATTTCTTCTGGCCAAATAAAACCAAAATAAAATGTGACCTAGCCAAAACCAGGGAGATACACTGGACTGTGATATTCAGAGTAGAGTATTCCACATATTCTTCAGATCTGGTGCTCCTCAGATGACAGAGAGGTTCATGGAAATAGAATGCAGGGCTGGTTCGAGGAAGCAAAACTTGCTTTTAAAGCAGTTAGAAGTAAAATAGCGAAGTATGAAGACAGCTGCTGATGGGAGAACATCTGATTCAGAAATTATGCCTGGAAGCTGTTTTGGATATAACTGAGTGTAAACAGCAGTATGCAGAAGTGTAATTGCTTGTGAATTATATGCCCATGTAAATGGAACACTCAGATTGCTCCTGTCCCAGCTAGCTATTGAGATAAGCATAGTCCTACAATCTGCTTAAAGTTCCTGAATGATTTGCTGTTTCAACTGTATTGGGTCTGTTTGCCCCACCTCTGTTTATTTTTTAGATGTCAATATACAGGTATTTTGCAGGAAGGTCAAAGATTCAAATGTTAATGATGTGATTCCAAAATAGTGAAATGACAATCCCTGAAAGATACCAATGCAAAGGCATGGGACATAAAAACCTGAAGACATGCACGTCTTCTATGATATCCTGGAAAACATAGGCACAGCACGCAAACTTGAAAGCAAAATTCAAATATAATCACACACTTTGACCTTTATGAGGATCTCCTTCCAGGATTGATCCTGATTGTGGTTTATAAAACATTCTTCCTGATATCCCTTACTTTCTGAATGGTTTCAGCCACTAAGTAGCCACAGCTCCACTGAAGACAGGACAGCTGCATCAATTAGTGCACAACACTATCCTGTTTCTGAATTGGCCAGAGCAAAACAGGAAGTCACGAGATTTTGTATGAAAGCTGGGAGGGATTCACTTCCAATAAGACATTGGAAACAGCAGAACACGTTTTTGTCTTTTCACCG
Source organism: Eurypyga helias (assembly GCF_000690775.1). Classification (NCBI taxonomy): domain Eukaryota; kingdom Metazoa; phylum Chordata; class Aves; order Eurypygiformes; family Eurypygidae; genus Eurypyga; species Eurypyga helias. The sequence goes on from NW_010260897.1 coordinate 21,241, forward strand.
TTATTGAGGAAATGGTACAAATTCATTCCGTTCACAGTTATAGATTCCTTAATCACAATCATAGCTTTCTGTTTGGGAAACTCCCTAACCCACCTATCCACTTGTTAACTTCCATGCTTCCCTTCCTCTAGATCTTGTACTTCTTTCTACAAAAACACTCCATTTTAGTACAGAAAGATGGAATGAATGGCTTGGCATGGGCTGTAGAGAGGTCCCACACTACTAAAACTTTAGAAGTTCGAATGTTCATGAATAACCTAAGGTACAATAAATCTGAATTCTTCAATTTTCTGACACATTGTTAACTATGCATTCATTTCCTGAATAATCAGGTTTGATCCTGAATAATGAAGAATCAGAAAGAATCTCATGTGATTAACACTTGAATAATTAAAAGAAACAAAACTAGCCCTGCAGTTTTCAGCTGTTATTATCAACTGCAGTTATACTAAAAGAGAGAACTACACCACAATATTTTTATGAGTCAAAAGTTAATTAACAAATGCTCAACTTCCTGCAGTATTTAAAATACACTTATGGGGGTATGGTGGGCTGGAACTACTCAAATCTGAGGACCAAATCTTACAGTCAAATTCATAGCCTTTTAGTCATTTACCTAATGGTACCAGTGAGTGATTTCACAACCAGTGGTTGCTATGCCTTCTCTTGGAGTTAAGTCTACAATCTGTCAAAGAGCAGAAAGTTCAAAGGCTGAGTTTGATTAAATGGCATGTGACACCAGGTGGATGATACTATTCTCTGTTTCAAGCTTAAATTTCCAAATACTGTATGTAAAAATAGAATGTCAAAGAAAATGGAATTTATGGAACTATAGTCTCTCAGACACAACTGACAGAGGGACTCTCTCTCACTGAGGGTCTGAAGTCCAAAAGGCTTGCTAACCCTTCCAATACTGGTGCCATTCAGGAACAAAGTATTCTCACAAAAACAACACTCACATTCATGCTAAATTATGCCCTTCCTCTCCTGTGACAAAAAAAAAAAAAAAATTCTACGTCTAACTTATAATGGCAGTGTCTGCAGTACGTCTGCCTTAAGGGATTCAAGACACAGCTTTCTTACTTTTCTGTGTGAATTCATTTGCTTCTTAGTGCTAACAAATCTCAATGTTACATGTGTAAATTGCTCTACAAGAAGATTTTTATTTTTTGTGTGTAACAGAGGATTCTGGCCTTTCTATGAAGCTGCACCTTTGGTATGATACAGGACAGTGGGTCGTTACATCACACAAGCCAGTCTGTCCAAATGGTTCAAAGAACAACGAAGCAGGACAGAGGCCACCCTTAGGGATACTAGACATTCACTCCAGGGAATTCCTCCAGAACTTCAGTTTGGAACTGACAAAACTGCCTCTAAATACCACCTTCAAGTTTTACACCACCAGGAGTAGAAATAAATAACAGTCTCTGTTTTGAAAACTTTGTAAGTGGTCTTATCAGTCTGCCTCGGAGCAGTATTACAGGCAGATGTGAAGCACATTTGGGGTACCAGAAACATGCTATGCCTCCACAAACATGAAATCTGTGCAGCTTTAAAGCACAATTTATATATATGTGATAAACGCCTATTTTCCCTAATGCAGTGTAATCAGCATAGTTGCAAGTGGAATAACTGCACGTACTTGGCAGATAAATTTCACTTTTCCTACGATGAGTTTCCTGTTTTACTCTACTTTTTCTCTCACGAAAGTTAGTTAACCTCTGCAGGATTAATAAGGATAGGTTTCTTGTCAGCACAAATAAAGGGGATACTGAGGAGTGGAAGCTGGACAGCAGTACCTGAGTCATTTGCTACTCCTGTAAGAGGGGAGGCAAAAAGCTAGAGAGCAATTACTGAGCTTACTTACATCTGCTTTTCCAGTTGAATAGTTGGATCTATTCTCTCTCCCAGGATCCCATAAAATTCTGGACTGCCATGTCTGATGGTTTTAAAGCCTCCTCCAGGTGCTCTTAACTGCCTGTGCTGGTCATTTGAGAAAGAAGGAGATGCTTGCCGTTTCTCACTTCCATTAAACTGGGCTGCAAGATACACAATAATTACCTCTCCAGGCAAGTGTAACAGGGACCAAAATAGTTGTAGCGCTTAGCAGGGTTTCACTCTTCCTAGGGAGAATAAACGTACTCACTAGCATTAAGAGGTACTGGTTTATCTACAAAGTTTCATGTATCATGAAAAGGTGATTCTAATATGCAAAATACAGTCCTAAACCTCTTGCTTTTCCAGTAACAAAATCCACTTTCTTCCAAACCTTGTTACAATAACTAGTGCTGGTCTTAAAATTTGATACTTTCTTCCCCCAGTGATGATACTGTTAAACAAGTAACAATAACAAAGATAAGCTTTCAGTCACCTCCCATAATTACAATAATAAACAAGTGAGGACACCAAGAATCCAGCCTGACTTAGTTTCCGTCAAATCATCCTAACAGTGATCTGGGTGCAAATCCAGACAGCTGACACCCATCTATGCACATCAGAAATACTGGCAAGCAGCAATGAGTTAAAGTTGTATCCACTTATACAATGCTGGCACAAAGCTTTTGCCTTGAAACAATAGGGTACAAAGTGATGAAAAGGGAAAATGGCTTCGTTAAATTTCTCTCACAAACTATATACTAAGAAAAGCAAAATGACTTTTGCAAAGCTGTAATTTCTTAGCGCGCTGCAACATCTGCAACAAAGCACATACTAACGATGTCAGCATCCTCATTCCACACTTAGGACACTTACAGATTCTACATATCTATAATTTCAAAAAATAAAAGGACAGAACACTGATAGAAACAGTGAAAGGAGCTACCCACACCATCTTTCTGACTCTCACTGTCTTCTGTGGTTGGCTGCTTCATCAAAAAGTCACGCTCCCAGCTACAGATGGGTTATTGTTTTAAGGTCATCTAGTGGGGACCAGGCAGAAAAAATCTTGCTGAATCAGGAGGCAAACATCACAATGTGCAAACACACACAGCACAGTCAGCTCCCCTGTGAGTTTCAACAATATCAGAGGAAATGCTACAAGGACAATTAAAGAGACCCCCACCCCAACAGATCTCATGCATTTAGAACTCAACATTGTAACACACAGCCAGTTAGGCATGTGGCTGGTGATACTTAGTGTTTTAAAACAATGCTATAGAACAAGAAGACAGCTGTAATGTTCAAAAAGATAATGAATACAGAATAGAGTTGTGTTGGACATGGAAAATGTTTTAGAGCAGTTCTTGTTGTTGTTATTTAAAAAGATGAGTTCCTCATGGGCCTTGGGACACTTCCAAATTTCCACCCTTCCCCCCATACCAAAAGTTGGCACAAACTATTCAAAACCCAAGGCAAATGTATTGAATCATGTTTTGAAGTCAGTTTCTAGCCAAGCATCACCTTTCAGACACACAGAAAAAAAAAACCCAAACCCAAAATTTAGTTCACAAAACAAACACGAAACCTGGGGTTGATTGTAAACAGCAATATCTTTACAACATGATGGTTAGAAGCAGGATCTGTTTTCCAAAAGCAATGCAAAGCTAATTTCAGATCCTTAAATGTTTTCTCTGTCTGAAAAGCTGGGACATATCCCTGGACTCCTCAACAAGTCCATGTGCAAGGTCCTGCACCTGGG
>NW_010260898.1:0-24473 GCF_000690775.1 Eurypyga helias
TCCTCAGGGCTGCTCTCCATTCACTTTCTATGCAGCCTGTCCTTGTGCTGGGATTGCCCCAACCCAGGTGCAGGACCTTGCCCTTGGCCTTGTTGAACTCCATGAGGTTGGCAGGGTCCCACCTCTCCAGCCTGTCCAGGTCCCTCTGGATGGCATCCCTTCCCTCCAGCGTGTCACCGCACCACACAGCTTGGTGTCATCAGCAAACTTGCTGAGGGTGCACTCAATGCCATCCTCCATGCCACTAACAAAGACGTTAAACAGCACCAGTCCCAGCACCAACCCCTGAGGAACGCTTCTCGTTACTGCTCTCCACTCAGACATTGAGCCCTTGGCCAGCCCTCTCTGAGTGTGACCATCCAGCCAGTTCCTTATCCACAGAGTGGTGTATCGATCAAATCCACGTCTCTCCAGTTTAGAGATAAGGATGCCGTGTGGGATGGTATGAAAGGCTTTGCACAAGACCAGGTAAATTACATTGGTTGCCCGTCCTCTATCCACCAAGGTTTTACTTTCTGAAATTCAACCATTAGTCATAGAATCATAAAAACAGATCCCGAAGGTCATTTGAGGCATAATCTTGCCCACCTCAAGTCAGGACTGGGTATGCCTGAATTACTTCCCTGAAATATCTAACTAATCTGCCCTTGAAGACCTACTAGAGCAGATACTGCACAGTCTCTCAAGGCAATCTACTTCAATACTTCATTATTTCTGCAATTAGAAAATTCCCCCTTTCATCTAACCTGCATTACTTGCTGTAATTTAAGCCTTTTATTTCATTGTTCTTTTCACCAGGGACAGGAATAATGTATTTCCTTTCCAGCAGGTACATTCCATGGGCATGAAAATTATTCTCTCCTGTAAACTAAACAATCTTATTTTTTCAGTCTCTGCTCATCGGGAGTCTATGAAACTTTGAAGAGAACAACATTACCTTGTTAGTAATTGGATAAAACTAAGAATAGAAAGTATAAACTGCATACTAAAAATCCCCAAACAAACCAACAAGGAACGTTAATACTAACTCGACAAAGAACTGAGACAACTACCTAGCAGTAATAATTTCCTGAAAATCAGAAAGATTGACTGATTTATTGTAACACGCTTTTTCCCTCTCTGACAATAAAATAGCTTAATATACACATGTTGTGCATTCACCCACTTCATACTTCCAGCCCAATCCCACAGGATGTTATGAAGCAGCAGTGAATTCTCTTAATTGAAGTGGACAAATGACTGAAATGTTTACAGATAATTAAGGCAATCATGAGAGAATTATGTCACAAACCTGAAAATATACTAAAGTTCAACAGGATTCATATACCTAAAATTACCAAACTACTAGCAGTGATGATCTAACAGGTCTTACACTTCTGCTTGTGCCTGAATGAATGTTGGTGTCTCCCCTAGCAGTGAGAGCATATTTAAAGAATCCAGACATGCACAGAAACTCATCCCCAGCGGGAGAAAAGGAAGAGGAATGGAAGGAGGGAAGTCCTATGAGAGGTTTTAATGAACTATTTCAAATTCAAACAATGACCTCATCTTTTTTTCTCTGAACCAAAACCTTTGAAATTGGACAAACAGATTATCTTCTCTGCCTAATGCCATTTAAGCTGACCTTTCCATTTTATGCCAATAGTTTTTAATTACAGAACCAATCACAGTATATTTCACTAAATGGAGTACTGTGATTAATTAAATCTAATTTTATCAACAGCCAAAATGTGAAGAGAATATTAAAGTAAGGTGAAAGAGGAGCTTTCATGGATACACTGTTTTAATGTCTAATTCTTTGTCTCCCACTCTTCTGGCAGGAATTGAAGGCTACACATCACTGAACAAGGTAAGCTACTGTAACTCAAACACAGCTTCCAAGATACAACCTTTAGTTTTTCTCAGACCTTTTATTCCCCGGTACTATATAAACACCAAATCGATAGGTCTGGAGTTATGTGGAAAGTTTTTAAACATAAAATCCTCATTAAAAAAAAAAACAAACCAAAAACCAAGACTGATATTAAATATAATTATCATATTTCTTTTGTTAGAAGAATCTATATCCCCCTTAGTTACAGACTACTTTTATAGATTTTTTTTTTTAAAGGTCTTCTTTAAAATGCAAGATAATTCTTTTCCAAAGTGTGTTCATTACATGAGTTAATTAAAAAAAAGACCTTTAGTCTTCTAAGAACTAGAAGCCACCCCATGTCCAAAGGCAGGTATTTACATCTGTACGGATTTATTAACAAAAGCAGCCTAGTTTTCACAGGTACCCACAGCTCCTACTGATGTCAGCAATTAAGTTTGAGAATGTTTGTGCTCGTTACTGTATCTAAGCACCCTGTACTTGAGACGCTCCTGTGGCACTGTACTGAGGAATTTGTGAAAAGAGGGTGCTCAAGAGTTCTGCAAAAACCATGGCAGACAGAGAAATGGTACTGCACTTTCCCTAGCCCCCCCACCTGAGAAAAGGGGCTTCAGCATGGCCCTGCAGCCCGTTTCCGCAACCCCCTCCTCTGAGGGCAGGTTTTCCAGTAAACTCAAGACGTTCCCACCAGGCTCCCGCTGGGTCACAGCTGTGGTGCCGGTCAGCCCTGGCCCCTGAGGAGGCTTTCACCCCAGCAGGCCGCTCTCACCAGGCCTCCTGGCCAAGACCTTAGGAGGGTCTCCGTTCTGCCTTTTGCTAATTCTCCATACATAAACATAAACCACTCTTACTCTCCCCACGCTACCTTGGCTGAACTCGGTATCCTTATGCTCCCCAGCAGATCTGACCTCCAGCTACGCTTCAGTGGCTCTCAGGCAAACTCCAGGGCCTCCTTAAAGGCCAATTCGCTCTACAACCAGGACCATTACTACCATGCAGACACAGAGAAAAACTGTATTACCTCAGCTAGCACCATGAAGTAGCTGTTCGTTGAAAACTGACGCTTTACTGGTGACTGCTATAATTCCAGCAATTAATATTATTAGTCCCCTTTTTCTCTTAGCTGGATATTTCAATACTCAAAAAAACTGAACTTTAAAATGCCTTGGGTCTGGGGAGGAGTCAAAAAGGAAACACATTAAATTGTCAGTTTAACATATATTAGAATCCATGGAGACATTAAATTTCACTTTTCATCTATGAATATTAAACATTAATGAGGTCTCAGGTACAAAGACATTAAACATCAGAGAGCTACGACTCAGCTTGTATACAGAGAAAGAAAGTTCACCAGAGAGGCTAATAAAGGTCACAACCACAGAACTACCATCAAACCAGAACATACAATAGATGAAAAAGAGAGACTCAAGTAAATCTGAGTTTATAAGGGCTATTTTCACCAGCACAAACTTCATGTAAAACACAAAGAAATGGAGAGTAATTAAGTGCGTAGTCCTATCATATATGTATTCCTATCAAAGTCATGTTCAGACTGGAAGCCCACACACCTCTCCTGGGTGACTTAAGAACAAATTGTAGAGGAAGCTGACAATCTTTAAAATGAAGAATTCCTAAGCACAAACAAAATGGTAGTAAAAGCTGCATCCTGACACTGACATATTTGTTCCTCTCCTGTCGCCAGGTCTGAAGACTCCAATGACCACAGCTATAAATAGAATAATTAAAACACCCCCAAGGGATTAAACAAAAAGATAATGAGGTAATATGCACTATTTGCATCTCAGCATACCCAAAATATAAGGGAAAACAATTTTAAGGATAAATAGGAAAGCAGAACAAGTCAGCTTAGTTTTGTACATTTGTATTTTATTTTTCTTCCTCTAACATTGTATTCATACACACGACTCCCCTCACTACTGGTATAAGGACAGGCATTCCTTTCCTGCACACTCAAAGACAAAAATTTCTAGTTAGAAAATGAAAACCAACCTGGAAGACATTCAGTATTTGGAGGCATAGTCTAGCACGTTTGACAGAAACACAGTGAGGCAAAATTCAATACAAGATGCTTCACAGATAAAAACCAAAACTGAAAATCATGGATCTCCTTAACTTTATACAGGAACTAGAATTGTGTATCTGGCCTAAATTTAAAGATGTAATTCTGTAAAATCAGAGGTACTAGCACATGACAGCTAGCACAGAACATTCTTAATGTATATTATCCATTTAAATGAAAAATTTTAACTTCTGAATGTTATATTATCACTGTGCTATGCAATAGCTTGGCACGCACACCACACCATGAAGTATTAACAACTGACTCGTGATTTTTAAAAACTCTCAGAAATATATTTAAAGACAGATATACATAGATATACAGTAAGGTGCTTTTATTATATTACAGCATCTATCGCCGCATTAATATTAACAGTCATGAATACATGTGACTTCAGAAGATATCAGTATCTGTACCATTAGATCTTGGATAAAGCTGATCAGGTCACCACAAACCCTAAAGGAAGCAAACCTCTGACAGTTTTTTACTCCAAGTGGTTTCCTGAGCAGCAAAATCTGTGCTCCCAGAAACATCTGGGTATGCTCTTGTGCACCCCTGAGTTTGCACAACTGAAGCCCGTTAATCCTCTAATTGCAGATGAATTATCAAACCCAGACAAGGTGAAGGAGAAGAAATAAGCTGAAGTTATGCTCTTAAGCTGTGCTCAGCATGCGCTACGCTAGCAGAAGAAAAAGAAAAATTTTGTTACTAAATTGAACATCCACGCTTCTGCATTCATACTATCTGCAAGTTTATTGAATAAAATATGTATTTTTTAATGGAATTTCAGAGTGCAAGCAAATCTTACTAAGCTTTTCCCAAGGACGCATTTTCAGCAACAGTATCAAGAAGAGTTTAATTAAAGTTTTACTATAGATCCTTCACTATGACAGTGTCTAACAGCCCTAGTAAAGAATCAAAAGCCTACTGTGCTCAGCAGCAGAACCTAGATTTGCCCAAATATGTTCACAATCTCAGCCTACACAGGTGAGCAGAGAAATACAAGCAATGAGGCAGTTTCATTCAGCATGGAAAATTGTTCTTTCAGTGGACTATGAACCTAACTGGTACTAAATTCAAGATACAGTCATCAAAACAAAGGATTTTTCTATTTAATTATGGACCAGTTACACTATTATTTCATAGAAGTTTGCTCTGTGGTCCTCCCAAGCACTTGCACAAAAGGGAAATCAGGGTTTACGCTGAGTTCCATTAGCTGATGAAATTTTATGTTTCAAGATTCTATGTTTCTGCATCCAGCTCTTGGGCCCTCAACATCAGAAGGATACTGACCATTTGGAGCGAGTCCAGAGGAGGCCACGGAGGTGCTCCGAGGGCTGGAGCCCCTGTGCTATGGGGACAGGCTGAGCGAGTTGGGGGGTTCAGCCTGGAGAAGAGAAGGCTCTGGGGAGACCTTAGAGCACCTTCCAGTGCCTGAAGGGGCCGACAAGGAAGATGGGGGGGACTTTTTACAAGGGCCTGTAGTGACAGGACAAGGGGGAACGGGGTTAAATGGAAAGTGGGGAGGGGTAGACTGGATATCAGGAAGAAGTTCTTCCCAGAGAGCGTGAGGAGGCACTGGGACAGGTTGCCCAGAGAAGCTGTGGATGCCCCCTCCCTGGAAGTGTTCAAGGCCAGGCTGGATGAGGCTTGGAGCAACCTGGTCTAGTGGAAGGTGTCCCTGCCCATGGCAGGGGGGTTGGAACTGGGTGATCTTTAAGGTCCCTTCCAACCCAACCCATTCTGTGATTCTATGATTCTATCTAATGAAAGAGCTGGGGTAATCTCCAAACCACTTGGGGGTTAAAATCAAGCAAAGAATGCTTCAAGTTCTATGTTATAGACCCTTGTCCCTGTTTTTTGTCAAGGCCAGGGAGAAAGATACAGTATGAATTGAGATGAATTATTCAGCTCTATAGATGAATAGGAATGGTTGCATGTCCCTGAAGATACGGAGAAAGTTTTCAATTTGCCTTCAAACCAGATATCACACACTATCATTAGTTCAGAAGTCTTTAGCTCCCTTATTTTACTTATAATTGGTCTCGAAATTTTGTAAGATTCAATTCATACACATACACACCCTTGTATATTAAGGGTACCTGTTGGGTTTTATGCAGTGAGACAGACTCATCCATTCCTGTCCCCCGGTACATCTTTATCGCACTCACACAGTGAGTCGCACAGGGCCCATCCATGGGCCTGGGACCTGGGCGCTGACCCTGAGGCTGCGTCCTAGTCCCTGTGGCCCTTCCCAGCCAGCATGGGCTGTGTCTCATCCTGGTTTCCTTTGCCAGGCCTGACCCTCACCTGAGGGCTGGTGGCTTGGCTCGGCCCTGCCACCAAGCTCCTCGGGAGCGGCCCGAACGTCCTGCTGGGCCCTTGCTACTCCCTGACCAATCCTACACTGAAATTATTCCTTGCTTTCCCAAGTTCAAAAGGTTCAAAAAACAGTTGTAAGTATCTTTAAAAAATACATAACTCACCAGAAAGCTGGAGATATGATATCCACAGAAATACAAATCAGTAAGTGCGTTGTTGTATAATGTGAATTAATACTTAGCATAATAATGACTGAATTAATTAGTTGTTACATAATGTGAAGTAGGAGCAGCATAAAGTCAGCTAACAACATCCAGACAACCACCACTACAGCATCACCCTTGTAAACTGGAAACTATGAAAAGGTCACAAGAGTTTTCTCCAGAAAGTCGTTCTTGACGCCTGAGAGCCATCTATCCACATGGTGATCTGCAATATGGAAACCAAAACCTGGCACCATCCATAGCAGACCATCTGCTCAAGTTGCTTGTTAAATGTTACCTAAGAAATACACTAAGCCTGAGGTGAACTAAATCTGGGGAAGAACAGATGGAAGTCAATTTTCTGTGGCTCATGGTGAACCTCAGTTGACAGTGGCCTAGAGACTTCCTCAAAGTGTCTCTGGTGAAACCACACAGCCAGCTGACTTCTGGTTGTGACATGAATCATTTACAAGAAAAACATCATACTGCTACGGCCATAATGCGTTTGGTTAAATTAATGTACCTGAAAACAAATGCCATAAACAGCAGCCTCTCTTTGTAGAAAATATGAGGCTACAACCACACAGTACTATCTCCTAAATAGAAAAAGGAAGACCACACATCACAGAATATAACACATCTCAGTCATAAAAAAGGGGAGCATGAGGTAAAATAATACAAGGGAAGGGAAAATCACGAAGAAGTATCGTTTGGACTGCATGGAAGTCAAACCAGTATTGAAAAAGAACTGTCATCTATCAAAATGGTCTAGATAACAGAGATATTACTAAACAAAGCACTACATGAAAGCATTGACAACTGATGTAATTTGTTGCTTTAAAAAGGGTAATATTCTGACAGGGTGAATTGCAGGCCCTTAAGGGTGACAGGCTACTAATACATTTGAAAGTGACTCTTCATGACTGTGAACCATCAGAACAATCGCTGTCACACTTTCTTCCCTTGCCAACTAGCCCATGTGCATTTCTGCAGTGATCATATTCTGAGCACCAATTCCCATCAAGTGTTTTTCATTGAGATGTCCTGTTTCGAAGACCAGGAGTTGCATCGTGCAGATGCTGGCCACTGTGTGATAGCTGGCCACCATTCATGGCAGAGTTAAGGAATTCAGGGTATTGCATACAAGAAAAGCACTGCTTGGACAGAGTGTTAATGCGAGACAGTCAAATACCAGCTGTCACGCTGCATAACCTGATTTCTCTGTTCTGACATTCACATTCAACAAATATGAAAAATATTAGCCTGCTCTTTCATACCTGTGAAATACAGTCAGCTGACTTCACAACAAAACCTTACAAATACGTTAACTGCAACACTCCTAACTTCCACTTTTAAACTCGATAATGTAGAATCATTGAAATGCCTGCTGAAAAGACTACAGGCATCGCTCGTAGTGTGTACTAGGACACTAAGCAGCATAAAAACATATTTTCATTACCGCACTTAATTTACAGGGTTTGAATGATCAGTTGGTACGTTTCCATTCAGGTACAGTAAATACCCATAAGGGACATGGCAATATTATCTGACGTTGTTAAAAATCCTCAGTCTATAAAACAGACTAGAAATAAAACCTGTAGTTACATTGTTTATCATGTATTGCTAACTACTATAGCTTGGATGTTTACTAACTGGAAGCAGAGAGAATTATTAAAGTGCCAAAGGTGTTTCCTATACCTTCCTGTTCCTTACCATACCAAATATCAGCACTACAGATGTCACATGACAATAATTTAATCACAAATACTGAAGCATTATAGCTACTATACAACCAAAAAAGTACGCAGACAGAAGAAAAGTCTTCATGGTCTAACTTACTCTACATACAAGCTCGTTGTTTTCTGCTTAATCCTCACAGATGCGTAAAACAGACACGTCTGTACACATCTGTATCCAAGTTGCAAGATTCATTTGACATTACAGCTGCCTCTGGAATAGTGTGACCTATCTTTCAAGAACATATTTCAGCTGCGAGTAGCTGTCACAGGTAAGCTGCTGACAGGTTACTGGAATGCCTGCCACCTTCTTAGATGGCTTGCAAAGGTGTCACTGATGGTGACTGCCATCTCAAGATAAGGACTTCACTCGTCAAGGTAGGTTTGCTAAAGGGCACGGCTGAAGTGACTCCGAGTAGTGGGTGACATGAGAATGGAAAGAAACTTTCTTAAATGAAATCTTTCTCTCAGGGAACCACAGCCACCAAAGAGTCCATCCAGATGCAAGAAAGGGCCTGTCTGAAAGAACATCTCGCCTAAGGAGTCAGCACAGACACAGACATTTGTGACTGGTTGCTTTTCCTGAAGATCTGAAACCTTCATATACCCTGGGCCCCTGACCTTTTGCATACTGTGCAAAGCACGTGTTCCTTGTTTTACTTGGTGTGTTGTCCACAAGGGATTCTACTATCTACACAGCAGAACTGACAGTGGGAAGAAATGTTGCAGACCCTATGCATTCTAGCATCCTAAAATATTGTGCCAGGAGAAAATATATTAGCCTTTGTGAATGAAATAATTTCAGTGTGGTGCAGGACCTTTGCATGGAGAAGACCCAAGAGAAGTCCGTAAGAGCACAGCACCCTTCCCTACAGGGTGAAAATGCAAATATAGCCCAGACTGCAGTGTCGAAGAAGTGTTTTTACGTAACACTGAACATATAACATTTTTATATAACATTTATATAACCTTAGAAAGTATTTGCATTTTAACTGGGTGGCATAAAAGCAGTGTTACCTTTCAAATTATTCTTGTCTTTGTGTCGGTCTGTCTTCCAGCAAGACTACCACCTTGAATTCTCATCAGGTTTTTCAATTTTTCACGTATATGCCGTTCTTGGGTAACAACACACGATTTTCCAAAATGCTGTCATACTGCAGAAATCTGTTTGTGTCCAGCTACAGTTATTTCTGAAGAGACGTACCAGCACAAAAATCCCCAATATGCTCGAAGTATCAAAAGACAGGGATTCCAGAGTATTTGATTTTAAAGGAGAGGGGGGAAAGGGGCCATAATTATACAAAAATATGACTCACCCACAAACTTCTAGCATTTCCAGCTTGCAAGCCATCTAGATGAGCTAAGCAATGATGCATCAGTTAGCAAAGGCTTTGTCACCGACAGAGGTCCTCAGGTCACCTACAGAGGTCCTCAGGTCATTTGTCCACAGTCACCTGCCAGACTGAATATTTTCTACCAACCAGGTGGAGGTAAAGGCGTATCACTTCCACGCAAGATTATCCTATGTGTTTACGACAGCAAAGCATAAACTACATCTATGTTCTACCTCTTTGTTTTGTCCATTAATTAGCCATTAGCCCATTTCTACCACCAAAAACAAAAAAAAAAAAGAGTTATACTTTGGCATAAAGACTTCAATAGCTATTATATTTTTATTATTTTTACATATTCTGAGTTCACTTTGACAAGTTTGCTATTTGCAAACTCATTAACATAGATCTCAATTTCAATAATAGAGGCAATACATTTTCACCATTCTCAGAAGAAAAATAAATCCATCTGTGCTAAGAAAAGGTGGAAGTTAAATTCCACTGATAAAATAAATGCATTTTTTCTACAAAAGAAAAAAGAAGATTTTTTTGTTATTGCCTTAAATTTAGTATAATATTAACCATTAGAAGATGCAGAAGTTTATCTTAAAATAACTTCACAGTCACAATAAGTAACTCTAAGTTTTCTCTAGACAACTGTAGCACTGGAACGTAGCTACTGATGATTCGTATACTGTTCATGTTTCCTTTGTGGCTGCTCTAAAGAGCAAATCTCAGTCAAGTTTCATAGCAAACCTCCACCCACAAAAACTCTGACTTCACCCAAGGGATGGATGTCGTATCTGTGATACCATCCAGTACACTACCCTCATGCATTTGTTTCTACACCTTTTTTAATCTACCCTTCTTTAACGAACTGAAAAGGGCCCTTTTGATCATATAACTGAAATTAACTTCTGCAGTTGAATACTGTGCTGTCTGGAACTGCAAACATTGTTAAGGTCAAATTACAAGGGGTGGATTTTTTATTTTTAGGACTGTTGATTTTATTTTTTTTTTCCAAAGCAGATATATAATTAAAAAGCAAAACTACAGAAAATTATGAGCACACACATAGGTGGATATTAAGCATTTAGGTAGATATTATTAAAATTCAAGTCCATAAAGAAACAGAAATTAGAGCAGGGCAGAATTGAGCCTGGTTCAATAGAAAGCTGAACTCTTTTTTTGTTACATGCTGAGTATCTAGTAGAGTCACATAACAGTGCTTCCTATGTAACCCTGCAGAAAAGTACCCTCCTCAAGGAACGTGAGTTGGGGATGGGGAGCCCACAGCACAACAAAGTACAGCCACCGACTCCATCCGTTCCTTGGAGCAATACATTTTCTTTGCACAGATGGAATGAGTGGGTCTAAGGAAAGAGTTGAATTTCCCACCTGAACTTGTGAAAATAAAACCAGAGATTACTTTTAAAGGAAGATGACGTTTTTTACTGACACCGTATGTCTTGTGTTTATGTCATATATTGGAGAATAAAGGGCAAGGTGTCCTCTCTGCGCAATCAAAATGCTCAGCTTGAACAATAAAGGTATTTTTAAAATATCTTTCTCCAAGTGCTTTTAAAATTGGCTATTGTTATAAAATTCCTCTGCTGTGCCTGCACTGTTTGCTCTCTAGTGTATCCACAAAAGGGTTAAACTTGATGTCTAAGTGCCATCAGACACTGAGGGAATTTAAGTGGGAGTGAGCATGGGGTAGAAGTGTGGGAGACCCAAGAGACTGGTTCAGGAGTTTAAACAAGCTGACTGCAGTGTTTCAAGGAAGGGTGTTGGACTAGAGTCCCAAGACTACAGGAGTGGCCAGAAACCCAGGACAGAAACAATTAATGCTTCTCTCCTCAGACTGAGGATTTCACAATACTTCAGACCCACAGTCCTGTGATCACATGGAGTGGCTGTAGGGCAGACGGTAACATGTATGGACATGTACTGAATGATGAATACCAAATTGCTAGGTATTATTGATGCTTCCCTCTCCCAGCCTCTGCAAAAATCAAAGACAATTTGATTTTTATTGCTTTTGTCCCTACTCAAGTCAGGTTAAACTTTGGCTATGGAAGACCACAGACTTGTGCAACACCACCTCAAGCCATATTGTAACATCCACTGTTTCTGCTTGAACTAAAATAGAGTCAGAAGAGTTTACTTCTATTTACTTTTTAGACCTGCCAAGCAAGTGAGCAAGGAATATGGAGAGTGGGTTGGGAGCTTTTAAACAGGAGCTGTGTAAATAGCTTAACTGCTACAATACAACTTCAGGCTGGGACAACCCTAATTGCCAGATCTCATCCTCTCCACCTGCTCTTCCTCCAAACACAGATCCCCTGTGCAGACAGCAAGACAACTCAACTGGTCTCACTTCCACAAGACTGGATAACATGTAAAGACAAAGGGCGTATTTCAGAGGATGTGCCCTGAAGCATATTCTTTGCTGGATCAGGAGGAGTGTGGCCAGCAGGTCGAGGGAGGGGGTTCTCCCCCTCTGCTCTGCTCTTGTGAGACCCCACCTGGAGTGCTGCGTCCAGCTGTGGAGCCCTCAACATCAGAAGGATATAGATTGGTTGGAGCGAGTCCAGAGGAGGCCACGGAGATGCTCCGAGGGCTGGAGCCCCTCTGCCATGGAGGGTGGGAGAGTTGGGGTGTTCAGCCTGGAGAAGGGAAGGCTCTGGGGAGACCTTATAGCACCTTCCAGTGCCTGAAGGGGCTACAAGGAAGCTGGGGGGGACTTTTTACAAGGGCAGGGAGTGACAGGACAAGGGGTAACAGGGTTAAATTGAAAGTGGGGAGGGTTAGATTGGATATCAGGAAGAAGTTCTTCCCCGAGAGGCACTGGGACAGGTTGCCCAGAGAAGCTGTGGATGCCCCATCCCTGGAAGTGTCCAAGGCCAGGCTGGATGAGGCTTGGAGCAACCTGGTCTGGTGGAAGGTGTCCCTGCCCACGGCAGGGGCGTTGGAACTGGATGGTCTTTAAGGTCCCTTCCAACACAAACCATTCTATGGTTCTATGAATCTGTGATGGTTATGGTCAAAAGCTGAATTTGACATGACCACTGAAGTTTTTTCTTAAAACATCTGGCATTTTTTAAAGTGACATTGATTATGTACCAGACCTACATTTCAGGCTGTTGTCTTTATATGTCTCACACATCTGTAACATGAATATGTTAATATATAGAGAGGATAATAAACATTTTGCAAGTTATGTAACAAAACCTGATGCATGATCAGTGTTTACAGAGCTATAAAGTACACATTCTAGTTCTGCTAGAATAGATGATGCACCATTGCATTTTTAAACTGAAGCACAAGAGCTCACTTGAGTGATATTAAAATTCTTATACACTGTGACAGGTACGAGACCTTTTAAAGATAATAAAGGGTGAATATTAACGATAAAAATAAAGTGTACTTCTGCCATAGAAACCAATCATAAATCTACTGCTTTGACTGTAACCCGTATTAACCTAACTACTAGTTTGCACGACATGTCCATATTTCCTTTCTGTGTATGGGTTTTGTCTAAACACTCAGGTTAAGTAGCATATTCATTTATCATGGCATAGAATTAAAATTATGAATTTCATATAGCGTAAACAGGGTACAGTGAGTGATTATTACAAGCACAGCAAAACCATGAATACTCCAGATACCTCCGGCATGTTGCAGAAAAGACAAAAGTCACTCAGGCAGCAGAAGGAAATTCACTGGATATGCTCAGGGCACAGAACGGATTGTCTAGCTCTCAGCCACGCCAGGATCTAGCAACTAACCGTGGGACAGAAGGTGAGAGGAACACCTTCAGCAATTCCCACCTGCTCACAAGCATTGTTCACACCTGTAATACTGCTGTAAGAGTAGCAAGTTGGTCAGGTTCTAGAGTGGAGTCCAAGTGCCCCAGAAAGCATAGGGGAAAAACCAGAAAATAATATGCCCTACACATACTGTCTCTATGCTGACAGTACAGAAGAGAACACATGGAAATGTTACTTCCAATTGAGATTATTTTGTCATTGACCTAGAAAATGTTATCCCTACTCCTAACATCATCTCTAGGAATATTTCAACTCATATGGTGTGAAAGTAGAGACAACTATGCATGCAGACATGATGATCAGATGCGCGAATAGTGGTTTTCTTCCCCCCGATCATTGCCCGAAACAACACAGAAGAAATTCCAGATTGCTTAAAGGAAAAAAAAAATCATAAACCAAAACTATTTGAGGTCAGATGTGTCAAAGTGAACAATTTTAACCTGTCAAAATGAATTTTGTTTGGCCCTGTTCTGATGCTGTGCAAATATACTACTTACGGTGGTATCTGAGAAATGAAAAAAAATATATTTAGTCAAAGAGATTCTAGAGCTGAACCAATCATTCAAAATATCTTAATTTAATTCCTATGATCCCCAGATGAGACTTGGATATTCTGAACCTATCAGAGGTTGACTAGATTTCCATGGGCTTATACCCAAGAAGGTAAGTAAATAACAGCAGAAGATAATCATGTCTGGCTGACAGAATTTGACCGGACTGAAACAACTTCTAGTATATTTAAAACCAAAACCTTATCAGCTTCATACAACATCTTATTTTCTTATTATTTGCTCATACATTAGTATTAATAAGGTGCACTAGCAGTGGTAATAAGAACTGTAGATA
Organism: Eurypyga helias; assembly: GCF_000690775.1. Classification (NCBI taxonomy): domain Eukaryota; kingdom Metazoa; phylum Chordata; class Aves; order Eurypygiformes; family Eurypygidae; genus Eurypyga; species Eurypyga helias. The sequence goes on from NW_010260898.1 coordinate 14,225, forward strand.
GAGGAACTACAAATAGTGAGCAAGTCATTAGTGTCATGTCAGGGCAGTATTTTTTTTTTTTTTAATGTCATTAACAGATAACTGCAGAATTTCACAGGAAGAGATAAAATGCACTCGAGTGTTTTTGCTTTAGGTCTGTACCAAAACCTCAGTGACATTGAGACTGAAGCATAAAATACAAAGTACATCCATGATCCTTTAAAAAGCGTTCCTGAAAGAATGCGAACTGAAGAGGCTGTGCAGCAGTTAGGTCAACCTCCCAGTCATGAGGTCAGCTGCTTTAGTGACTGGTGAGATCGCTTTTTCCACAGTCACCAAGATACACCATTTTCTTTATCATAGTTCAACAGATGCAGAAAAAGTAAGAAGCATTATTTTCCTGGGAGTTTCCAAGATACTTTGTCTTGTGTTATGAATTTGATTTGGATAAAAGAGGGCTATTTATGATTAAAACCCTCTCTGCAAATTACAGTACCCACCTTGTATTGGAAGCTTGACGGGTAGCAGACATGATCTGGGAAATGGCAACAGAAGAATCAAGAGCTTTCAGCACGTTGCAGCTATTCTGTACCGGAATAATGTTTCCTACCAGCATGGCCGTTAACTCTGAATATCTATTTACTCAGGAGCTGATGATAGGGAACTGGATAAATGTCAGCAGCAGAGCAATAACAGGGACACAGCCCACTTTGTTTTTTTAAATGGTGTGTTTCTTTGCTGAGTGAAGTCCATTCCGCTGCCAGGGACAAAACAAAAGCAAGAAGGCCAGAAGACTCCTCAACAAATGACTGAGTGCAAACAAAGACTGAGGTGTAAAGAGAGGAGTCTACTGAAATGAAGAAGTCTGATGTTCAAAAGTTGGATTTGGAAGCACTTGAAAGACAACATCTCTAAACAGCAGTCTCATGCACCTCTAAGCAGCAGACCTGCAGCTTCTATTCAGCATCCCTATTCCAGTATAAAAGATACACTACCCAACACCACAAAGTGCTTGTTAATGGAAGAATCCATTGATAGTCTATGCGCTCTGCTTTTCTTTATTAACACAGTCACTTTCAAGAATGTAAATAGTTCAGAGCCATGAAGACAGAGGATAAAAATAAAGATACTAGGACAATAGTAGCACTGACTCCAGCGACAAAGTAATTCACCTGTGAAATGCCACTACCCATGATGTCTGTCAAACATGATTTCTCAAAGGGGGTCAACTTGAAAGGCAGATAAGAAATAGAATCATAGAATCATTTGGGTTGGAAGGGACCTTAAAGACCATCCAGTTCCAACCCCCCTGCCATGGGCAGGGACACCTTCCACTAGACCAGGTTGCTCAAAGCCTCATCCAGCCTGGCCTTGGACACTTCCAGGGATGGGGCATCCACAGCTTCTCTGGGCAACGTGTCCCCATGCCTCCCCACCCTCTCTGGGAAGAACTTCTTCCTGATATCCAATCTAACCCTCCCCACTTTCAGTTTAACCCTGTTACCCCTTGTCCTGTCACTACAGGCCCTTGTAAGAAGTCCCCTCCCAGCTTCCTTGTAGGCAAATAGTTATGATGAAAGCACCAAAAAGACACAAGTCACTTAGCAGGTGACCTGTGGTCCCACTGTCTCTGGTAACGGTTACAAAAAGTGGTCCTCATCATTTTGATAAGCACTTCCATGTTATATTCTAGTGTTCATTTAAAACTGAATAATTGTACTACCATATTGATGAAGGAAGCTATATAGTGCTAGATGAAAGCTTTTGTTAAAGGTAATTTAATCCTTCAGATTTACTTCTCCCTTTACAGTATTTTGATATTCCCAGCTTGGGGTTATACATTAAAAAAAAAAAAATATCTGTGAGGCAGCTGCCCTGTGGTTGTGTATACACAGAGAAGTAATACATAGAGAAATTTATCTCAGAGCTGCTTCTCTGCCTCCCCCAGCCTGATCCCCCACAGCATAATCTGCATCTCTCAATAGTGAGAGGTGTCTCAGCTTGCTGTTACGCATCCTCACCCTTTTTTCACTACTACAAAACCTCTCCTGCTCTTCCTCACCCCCCCCCCCGATTCCCTCCACTTCTGATACTGATTAGGAGAGGACTGTCTGAACGCGTGGGGCTTACTTAAGGGTGAATCACCTCTAGAAGTATGGGAACCACTTTATCTTAATTATGTACTCTTAGTTACCGCTGATACAGAGCATTTATTTAAAATTGTACAAGAAAGAATACAAAGAAATTCCTTTGACACGTTTTTCCTTTTTCTTACTTAAATAGAAAACTGTGCGTAGACACACATCCAGAATTTCACTTCAGTTATACTTTTCCTCAAATTTAATATTAGAGCAATAATAAAATAATTAAAGTCATCTGGAATGGATGTAGCTACAATGTCTCTTTCATAAGCTTTTTTTTGCACAGTGCTGCAACATTACAGAAGCTTACCGGGGAAAGTATCTCCAACCAGCAAGTCCCAGAGATTTCTGTATCCTAGTTAGCCAAAGAGGCTACACTGCAACAGTTTTTCTCAAGGACCTTTTAGCTCTTCATTCTGCATAACACCGACTTTCAGTCTCTTTTGAGAGCTCAGCAGTTGCAAGAGTCTGTCACACACTGAGGACTTGGAAAAAAAAGCCTTATCTTTCCAACAAAACGAGCAATCTCCTGAAGAAAGTGAAGAGCACTGCACCTTTTTTCAGAGCCACAAAAACTGAATCACAAATATCATAAAATATGAGCTGCAGCTTAACTCATTAAAAATTAATCTTTCTGGGTAGTTTGTCTTGATGGTTTAAATAATCCTCATTTCACTCCTACACACTATATTGAAAATCTGGATAACCATATGGCTGGATAAGAGCAGTCAGGAGACAGACTACTAAATGGAGAAGTGGATTAATGTTTCTTACTATATTGTTATGGACTTCGACGCACTGATTTATTTGAGCTCTGTGAATAAAGGCTTATCTGTTTGGCAGGTGTGTATAATTTCCTCCTTCTATCCCCAAAACACTGTATGCATCACAGTTATGATGTTTATTATAGGTATGTAGGCAAGTTTGTATCGGCACAAAATGGGATGGCATGGATGTTTGGAAAAATCAAATCCATGTCCTGGATGTTAGAGCACTTTGGGGCATACCCTGGACACACACAGTTTAACGACATTTTTATTTTAAGAGAAAGTGGCTGAAGCAATGTTTCTTAACTGTCTGCTTCTACATAGGCCTGAGTCGACTTGAGAAAGAACCTTTATCAGCTGATACATGTCAGGAAATAATTTGTCAGCAGAAGGTGAGTACAAAACAGGATAGAAATGAAGAAACACAACAATGACTACAAGACTATGTACATACCACACAGGCAGGAATATCATAGGGAGCTTAACATTTAACTTTATGTTTACATCACAAAAACCTCTGCAGAAAAATTATAAAAATCTCTATTATTTACTCTTTCTCTTTGAGCACACATAGATGATGGAAATAGAAAAACCTTCACATACTGTATATTTGGATACAAACTAAGCAAAATAAATTAACAAGTAACATTCAAGGTACCCTCTTTAAAATCCTTATCCAAGATTTCATCATGAACTTTTTAGGGAGAATAATTAAGGTCTATGTAAGACCTGTGAGGGTCAAGCATTGAAAAAAGAGAGGGTACAGACCAGGGGATGAGGCATAAATATTAACATCGAAGATGAGGAGAAATACTTAATGGAGGAGATTCCACTGACCTTTGAAATTCTTTTTCCTGCACAATCCAAACCAATGCAAACAGTTATCTTGTTTGCACAGTACATGCTTGCAGAATCAGCAGCACGGAGTTTAAAAAATATCTCATACTTTTCATACACAAGAGGAGAATGACCTTGCTTGTATTTCTGTTACTCAGCTACATTCTGAAAAGCCTCTGGATAAGCTGTAATTGTCAATGAATTTGATAGATAATACATTGCAATGAAGTCCCCTCCATCAAATCAAGTATTTATTATGCCTGCACGAAAAAAGCTTATGACTCTTAATGATGTCATTGTATAACTGTTTCTTAAGACAGGAAGGCGAGTACTGCAACAAACACAGCAGAGTTGTCCAAACTGGGATGAAAGTACTAGCTGAAGAACCCAAAAAAGATCTCAATGGCTCCATCACATGTTAAGAAATGAAGTGACAGATGATAGTCAGCATGTTTGGTTACAGAAGAAGAAGGTTATTCACATACTATGTGGGGGAGCAGGAGAAATCATTCAGTATTTTTTAATGAGCTTTTAAACCTCATTTTTCAAACTCAGAACCCTCAAGGTTTTTAATCTCTTACCTGGAATGTATGAACTGAACGCTAAATAAGTTTAATTTTTCATGAGTATTCAGTTTTAAAACCCCTTTCTTCATAGGCTTATATTCCTATCCAAAATAACAATTTTCTACGTATAACTTGTCAATTATGTTCTTTCACTGCTATAAGCGTTTAAAAAACATCACAGTTTTATTGCCTAGAATGGTTGGCAGCAGGAAAGCAGTACGAGCTGGGACTAAGACCCTGGCATGCAGAAATTAGCTTTGTAGCTTATCGGTCGAAAAATCAATAGGTGGGGTAGGAGAAGTCACTGAGGTTTGTTCCAGTAAGTTGCCACGGTTACGCCTTGCATCAGCCTTCACTGTATATATCACTACATCACCTTTACAGTACCTACAGAAGAGGATATTTTTTCCTTAAAAAATCTCCAAGCAAAATTCTCAGGGAGAGTGAGCTGATTTACACCTTGTAATTAAGACGTTTTGCCATGCCTAGTCTTGATTTTTACTAATTCAAGGGTTTACTAACTTAAGATTTTTGACAGGAGCTAATTATTAAAAAAAAAAAAAAGAAATAAATGTGTAAAAGTCTTTTAAAGAGCAGAATAAAAAAAAGAGAAACTTAGAATCCAAGTCACCTTTGTGTGTGCATTTAAAGAGTCATCAGTAAGGTTTTAACTAAATTGTTTCAAAGTGAATTGATTTGTTATAGTAGAAAAAAAAATTAAAATAATACATCATTAAAAATTACAGATCTTGCTTAAAATTAGTAACACACTTTTATAAGAACAAACAGAACCCAGAGACATTATCTAAGCTGGTGACTGTGAAATGACCCACTTTATACAGATGCAGCATTAGGCAGCATCAAAACATACCTAAATACATTACAGCAGGAGCTCTTCTCTCAAACAGATCAAGCACAAAAGTTCTTGACCTGTCTGTGGGAACTGTCAGCAAAACCTGATGTTTCCTGAGATTAAAAAAAAAAGTGTAAGGCTGCGAGCCGGATTGAGACCAATCTCGTTTCACAAAGGTATTCAGTGATCCACTGAACGCCCAAAACGCTGTCATCACTAATCATGGTGACCTTAGTTACACTGCTTATTTCAAGGTGACAGATTATATAACCCATTACTATTCTCCTCAGCCATGCAATACCCCCTAATAAATAAATTATGAAGTAAACTAAATCTTTTTCCAGATTATGGCAAGATCTGGCTTCAGTTATATTTGCTCAACTGAGAAAACGAAGACTACAAGAGCTTAATGCCTTACATTGAGTAAGATTCACCTGTGCTCTGAACTCCTGCAAAAGAAAACAGAAGCCCTGAATACTGCTCAAAACGGACCATTAAAAATAAATAAATAAATATGTGGTGTGTGGATTTGGGTGGATTTTGGTGATTGGTGGGGTTGTTTTCTTTGTTTGTTTGTTTGAAATATGGTTTTGCACCTATGTTTTTGACTTCCAAGGACCTCATTCAGTCCAAAATCTAGCCTGCAGGCAATACGGGCTAAAATCTGGGTACTACAGATTCATGGAATGGCTGAGCCTGGAAGGGGCCTCTGGAGGTCATGTGGTCCAACTCTCCAGGACCATGTCCAAACGGCTTTCCAATATTTCCAAGGGTGGGGATTTCACAACCTCCCTAGGCAACTTGTGTCAGTGCTCGGTGCTTTGGAACAGTAATGCAGATTTCTTCTAAAATACTCATTTTTTAAAATCCTTACTGCGATTTTTTTCTTCAGTTGTCTTCCAGGACTTGAGTTAATGCCCACTGATATACTTTCCCATCCTTACTGATTTTGAATACACAAATTCCTTTCATTTCATATTTTAAAAACCCCCCCATAACTTGTCAACAAATTAAATGTGTTAATTGCAGAAAATATTACATTCTTTTTTCATATTTAAAAAAAAAATTATAGAAGTTTCTAGTTTAGAGGGGCTCATAGTAACTCAGAAAAAGAAAATCTGTCTAAAACTGTCAACTGCAACTAAAGACACTTTATTCATTTCTTAATGACTGATGAAATATGATGACAATTAGCAGTTTAGCTTATGTTTATGACAGACCTTACTTTAAATTGATCAACACAAAAGGCAGTTTTGGCCTAATTCTCAACCTTGCAAAATTAATGTCTTCCAAAGACTTACAGTGAACTGACAGAAACAATGAAAAGAAGAAATTCCTACGACTTGTATGGAAAAGGAAACATTTTCAACTCTTCTCAATGAAGAAACAAGACCTTACACTACACATTCCAAAAAGGTAACCTAAGCGATTGTGATGTGAGGGCAGGAAACATATTTAGCATATTGAAGCAAGTCAACAGCCCTAATTATCACAATGTACATGGTTAAAGCCTCATTAGCAACTAGATTTTCATGAAAATATATTGAGTTTCTTTCTTTTTATAAAACGCCAGTTCAGAAAATGTAACATTTGAATGTACACATAAGGAATGAACAGTCCCAAACAAAGAGGAAAAATAAATTCACCCACCCTCTGGAAATCTTAAGGAACCATATCTGTTAAGCTTGAAATCTGGGGATCAGATGCATCATTGTCAAAGCACTCAGTACGTTTAAAGACAATCCATAATTATTATTGATGGACACTGAATTTTGCTAGAACTTATCCCTGAAAGCAAGCAAGGAAAAGAGACAGTTGTCTCCTCCGGGAAATCACAAAATGTAATTTTAAACTATTTTGAGATTCTTATTCCAAATCATCAATTTTAAGTGTGTATCTCTACTCCGAAATCAAAAAAAATAGATATCTCTATGAAACGAAAAGAACTGAAAGAACTACACCTTGTAGCTAAATCTCTGTCATGCAAATATACATACAGCCTCATCTGCAATCAAATAAGCCATCAGCCAAAAAGGTACCATCCCCACATTTGAATATATACCTAGTATTAATGGTTCCTAACAGCTCCAGAGACGAGGGCAAGGACCAGCAGGACTGATGATAAATTTCATCAAGCTAAAATTATTTCTCTACCATTTTTTCCTTTCCATGCCTACTGTGGCCCTGCCTAGAAAGCAACATTATTCTGGAACTTAAAACATGTTCTTTGGTACTATTTGGCACTGACTATTTTTGAATCAGATTGTGTAACATGGGGAAAAGGGGATTAATTCAAAATGTCCCCCAAACCTAATCTCCAGCAACACAGGCAAAATTAAGACTCCATGAAGTCATCTTTTCTCACCTGTACTTCACCCTGCTTTCGCTGCCCTATTTCCAAAATCCCACACCTATCTCAATGCCATCATCACCAGGCCAAATTGTAGAGATTCTCCTTGCACTCCTGACTTTGTTCTGGTGCCTTTCCTTTGTAAATGCAGTCTGAGCTTCTTTCCCCCACACCTGTCTCCTAACATTACCAGATTCTGTGCCCATTTGTCTCCCTTCCTTTTCCCATGTCACTTACGACACAGACCTCGTGCTCTACATTTTCAGTTCTAAGCTTCCCACAGCAGACACCATCTCTGATGCTCCATGCAATAGGTTAATGATGCTAAGTGACAAAAAAGATCTTTGAAGATCTAGCTGCCTAGGAAGAAGTGAGACAGGAATGCAAAAAGTGGCATCATTAAAGGTCTTAAAACGTGTCCAAATTTGGGCCTATGAAGCAGACATTAAGCATAGTTTTGATAAAATACCTTTTTCCAAGTAATTTCACCTTCTTGTTTCAAAGTAAGGGGACGGTAAGACTATTTAAAGTAAAATAATATATCTAAATAAGCAAAATACTCTTTTCCCTAAGTGAGGTTCCCGAAATACATGTTTTGCCTGAAAATATCCCTCCAAATATTCAACCTGATGTGGGTATCTCACATTAAGAATTCCAGCCGTTCCGCCTTATGCTCAATAGTGTCATAAACCACTTACAATTGAAAATTATACTGAGAAATATTGAACAAACTTAATAGACATTTTATCAGTTCTACTTACAGTAATTGAGTGGAAATTCTGCAATGTATTACAGTATAAACTGTTTGAGTTAAATCATGGAAGTCCCTAGATTACTCTGTTACAATATTAATTGATAAACCCCACAAAAGAAGCCTCCTGTCAAAAATATTAAAAATCAGAGATTTAAAAGTTTGGCACAAGAACTGCAATTATTTTTACATAGCAGCACACACGTACACCATACAAATCACTCGCAATGGTAATTTCTTCCCTTAACTAATTTTCTGGTTTTAATGATAGAGAAGATTGCATAGAGAGTCCTTATTTTTATGTAGTATTTCAAAACTTGAAGTTTACATAAAATGATGTATATTTTTTCTTTAAATCAAGCCTATCACACAGTGTACCTCTATATTCAGGCCCAGCTACAGATTTATGTGTATGTATCTTGTGTATAAGGAGGACCGGGTGTCTGGAAGGAGTTTACTATGGTCAGCACACTGAGCAGGGGGCACTTAGGCTGGTCAGTAAGACTGACGAGAAAGCCGAGTCCTCTCCCTCCCACAGGCTCAGGCAGCTCGCTTCCGGCAGAGGAAGGCATTTAGTCCCTGATTCGTAACTCTGAAACTTTTTGAAGCAGGGGTCTGAGCTTCCTTCATAAAACTAAGCAGCACGGATTCTTTCAAAACTTGATGCAAGTTGCTGTTGTACCTGGTCGCTCACTGGTGACGATACGCACGAGAGAACAGAAAGCACAGGTTCAAACCCCCTTCAACTGAAGGGCACCTGAACACTTGCTTTCCACCTTTAGAGGAGTACCACAGCCAGCTCATGATACCAGGCTGCGGTCATCCTCCTATCACGCCTCCCTGGTACCACATGGAATCCTCAGATACTCCCTGGATCACAGGGAACACGTGGGAATTGCCATAGCTCCATGATTAGGGTATTTATTCACTTGGGAGGAGGGAGGGCAGAGTTCAGGTTCCTGCTCTAATGAATGCTTAATTTAGAGTAGTGAAATGTTCACCGTCCTGGAATCTGAAAGCCTGGTTCCCCATCCCAAAGGGTTGCCTTAATCACTAGGTTACAGAGTTGTTCTCTCTGGCTTAAAAGACATTTAGGTACTTAATTCTAAATAGAACAGCTCCATCATGAAAGTCTGTGAAAAGACTAGCCAATTGGTTAGCCTGAAAACTGGAATGTAAATCCCTTAGAAAAGGGAGGTGGTGTGACTCTGGCCTCTCCAATATTTCAGCAAAATATTTAAAGCAAACCCATTTTACACCATCGCTTTTGGCAGCTCTTTTTTCATCAGCTCATTTAAGGATATCCTCTGCATACCACCACGGAACAGGGGGCACGAGCGTCCATGTTGCAAATACATTGTTTTCATAAATAAGGCCAATGATTCAACCAGGTCCCTTGCCGCTCAGCTCACTGGTCACATTTTGCAAGCCAGGCAAATGCTGAGAAGCAGCAAATTACCACCTTATACAGCTATGGAATCTGAAACTCAAAATCCAAAAGAATTTTCTTCTCGGTACTTGACAGGTGAGGTATGAATACATTGACATTTAAATGCTTGATTTAGATGCCAGCAGGGACATTTAGACACCAGCATCTCTCTTGTAAACTTGTCTTTTAAACATTTTGAGATTTACAGACAAACAATACTTGTAATAATGAATTTTAAGAGTTTAATAATAATGTCATCAATTAATCTGTTTAAATTATCTGAGTTTCTTCAGCTAACCTGAATTAAAATGTTGCTATTCACTTTCAAAGAAGCAGAATTTTCCATTGCTAAAACAAAAAGAACACTTCAAAATCTGGTAAAGATCACCAAGATCCATAAATGTTCCTGCCACACAACTAACAACCTCCACTGAGGTGCTGAGGAGCTGCTGCTGAGAGGCGGCTCTGCCTCAGTGTGGTCAGGGACAAGAGTGAAGGAGGCCAATCCCCCCATAGACAAGAGCAGCCCCAGGGAGCACGGGAACAGCGCGGGGAAACAGGGCGTAATGCGGCAGT